>NC_135958.1:3818966-3981466 GCF_053455715.1 Rhinoraja longicauda | reverse complement strand
TTTGGAGACCAAAACTGCACACAGTACTCCAGGTGCGGTCTCACCAGGGCCCGGTACAACTGTAGAAGGACCTCTTTGCTCCTATACTCAACTCCTCTTGTTACGAAGGCCAACATTCCATTGGCTTTCTTCACTGTGTGAGTGTGGTGTGTGTGTGTGTGTGGGTTGTGTGTGTGTGTGTGTGGTGTGTGTGTGTGGGGTGTGTGTGTGGTGTGTGGGGTGTGTGTGTGTGTGTGTGGTGTGTGTGTGTGTGTGTGGAGGGTGTGTGTGTGTGGTGTGTGTGTGTGTGGGGTGTGTGTGAGTGTGGTGTGTGTGTGTGTGTGTGGGTTGTGTGTGTGTGTGTGTGTGTCTCTCTCTCTCTCTCTCTCTCGCTCTCTCCCCTCTCACATATAAAGTTCTGATTGTTTCTCCCAAACACCTCTTCGCCCCAGATTTAAACGCTTTCCCGGGGCGAGCGGGGAGTGGAAACCTCGCCATTGACGCTTTAATGATGAGATCCTTCCCATTTTTCATTGGTGAAATCCCACACCGCGTCTAATCCCCGGTCAGAGCGAGTGGTGGGTTGAAGCTGAAATCGATGGCGGTCACGGCATGAACCCCGTGGTTGTCTGGTCTTCCAGAGTGAAGATGGTTTCATTGTCTGTCACTATGTCCCGAACCGGAACGGTGAAATTCTCACTTGCAGCAGCACAACATATATGTCCACATTGCACCCTGTAAACGCCATTATAACCACCAAGAAAACGCTCAGAATATACAGTATAAACAGGCAATAATAGTGCAAAGACTGAAACAACGCCCCATCCAAGTCTGTGTGACAATAGACAATAGGTGCAGGAGGAGGCCATTCGGCCCTTCGAGCCAACACCGCCATTCAATGTGATCATGGCTGATCATTCTCAATCAGTACCCCGTTCCTGCCTTCTCCCCATACCCCCTGACTCCGCTATCCTTAAGAGCTCTATCTAGCTCTCTCTTGAATGCATTCCGAGAATTGGCCTCCACTGCCTTCGGAGGCAGAGAATTCCACAGATTCACAACTCTCTGACTGAAAACGTTTTTTCTCATCTCCGTTCTAAATGGCCTACCCCTTATTCTTAAACTGTGGCCCCTTGTTCTGGACTCCCCCCAACATTGGGGACATGTTTCCTGCCTCTAACGTGTCCAACCCCTTAATAATCTTATAGGTTTCGATAAGATCTCCTCTCATCCTTCTAAATTCCAGTGTATGTGGTTCGGAGGAGACACATAAATGCTGGAGTAACCCAGCGGGTCAGGCAGCATCTCTGGAGAGAAGGAATGGTCGACGTTTCGGGTGAAGACAGACCCTTCTTCAGACTGAGAGTCAGGGGAGAGGGGAAACTGGAGATATGGAAGGGCGCAGAGAGAATGTGAAGGTTTGAAAAGGACAGATCAAGGAAATGTAGGTTAGACACCAAAAAGCTGGAGTAACTCAGCGGGTCAGGCAGCATCTCTGGAGGGAAGGAATGGGTGACGTTCTGGGTCGGGGCCCAAATGTCGAATGGGATAATGGGATCTCTGTCTCTCTGTCTGTCTCTCTGTCTGTCTATCTCTCTCTCTCTCTCTCTCTCTCTGTCTGTCTCTGTTTCTCTCTCTGTCCCTCTCTGTCCCCCTCCGTCCACCTCTCTCTCTCTCTCTCTCTCTCTCTCTCTCTCTCTCTCTCTCTCTCTCTCTCTCTCTCACTCACTCACTCACCCTCTCTCTCTATCTCTCTCCAGGTGCATTCCTCATCCCATACCTGCTGTTTCTGCTGATCGCCGGGATGCCCCTGTTTTACATGGAGCTGGCTTTGGGACAGTATAACCGCGAAGGAGCGGCCACCGTCTGGAAAATCTGCCCGATATTCAAAGGTGATTTCTCTTTGTGGATCTGGCATGTCTGGTGTGGACACCCACACAAACGGAACCCGGTCACAACACGTCGGTCGGGCCGGTGAATAAATATGTACTGGGTGTAAATAACATCCGCGAGTAAAATACCCATGGAACCCAATGCAGGAACTGTGATAGTATCTATTCTAGGCAGTAAATTCAATCACTTCTGCTTTCGAAATTTCACACACACACATATATATATATTGAGGACTGGTATCGAGTTGAAGTTAGACTCGAAATGCTGGAGTAACTCAGCGGGTCAGGCAGCATCTCTGGGGAGAAGGAATGGATGATGTTTCGGGTCGAGACCCTTCTTCAGACTGGCTCTGAAGTTCAGACTGACTTTGAGGTCTGAAGAAGGGTCTGGACCCGAAGCGTCACCTATTCCTTTTGCCCAGAGATGCTGCCTGACCCGCTGAGTTACTCCTGCCTTTTAATGTCTTTTTATCGGTTTCGGGTCGAGTTGGATTTGTAGAGTCTGCTCTTCAAGGTTGTGGGATTGGTCTGCCTTGGGTCATTTCTGTAAGACCGGAAAGTTTGGGAAGGCGTGGGGGAAAGAACTGCAGATGCTGGTTTAAACCGAAGACGGGCACAAAAAGCTGGAGTAATTCAGCATCTCTGGAGAGAAGGAACGGGTCATAGAAAACATAGAAATAGGTGCAGGAGTAGGCCATTCGGCCCTTCGAGCCTGCACCGCCATTCAATATGATCATGGCTGATCATCCAGCTCAGTAACCTGTACCTGCCTTCTCTCCATACCCCCTGATCCCTTTAGCCACAAGGGCCACATCTAACTCCCTCTTAAATATAGCCAATGAACTGGCCTCAACTACCTTCTGTGGCAGAGAATTCCACAGACTCACCACTCTCTGTGTGAAGAAATGTTTTCTCATCTCGGTCCTAAAAGACTTCCCCCTTATCCTTAAGGTGTGACCCCTGGTTCTGGACCCCCCCCCCCCCCCCACCACCACCATCGGGAACAACCTTCCCGCATATAGCCTCTCCAACCCCTTAAGAATTTTATATGCAAAAGGTTAGATGATAAAGGTTGGGAAGGTAATGGAAACCAATCCACACTCCAATGATCCCATTCTAGAATTCTTCACAGTCTCCCACTGGCTACCCTGTCTGGAACAGCGTCCAATACTAAGTAGAAACAAGGAATTGCAGAGGCGGTCCACCAAGGAAAGACACAAAGTGCTGGAGTAACTCAGCGGCTCAAATTAATGCTCAGTGCCTTGTGATTTGGCAAGGAGGGCGGCTGGTCGAGCTGCTGCCTCACAGCGCCAGAGACCCTGGGATCCACCCTGACCTCAGCTGCTGTCTGTGTGGAGTTTGCACGTACGTGGGTTTTCTCCGGGTACTCCTGTTTCCTCCCACATCCCAAAAACGAAGCCGACGTCCATCAAGGAACTGTAGGTAGACCCAAAATGCTGGAGTAACTCAGCGGGTCAGGCAGCATCTCTGGAGAAAAGGAATAGATGACGTTTCAGGTCGAGACCCCAATGTAGAATGGGGTAGTGTTATTGAGTTTCATGGGCTAAGAAGCTGCTCCTGAACCTGGACGTTAGAGCCTTCAGTCTGGTGTCCGTGAAGTCTGTTTGGTGCTTGCACAATCCCCTCGTGACCGCGTGGGTTTCCTCCAGGTGCTCCGGTTTCCTCCCACATCACTAAAGGCGTGTGGATTTGTGGGTTAATTGGCCTCTGTAAATTGCTCCTATTGTGTAGGGAGTGGATGTGTAAATCTCTGCCTCAGAAGGCAGTGGAGGCCAATTCTCTGAATGCATTCAAGAGAGAGCTAGATAGCGCTCTTAAGGATAGTGGAGTCAGGGGGTATGGGGAGAAGGCAGGAACGGGGTACTGATTGAGAATGATCAGCCATGATCACATTGAATGGCGGTGCTGTCTCGAAGGGCCGAATGGCCTCCTCCTGCACCTATTGTCTATTGTATTTATTTCACAAAATGCTGGAGTAACTCAGCAGGTCAGGCAGCATCTCAGGAGAGAGGGAATGGGTGACGTTTCTTCAGTCTGAAGAAGGGTCTCGACCCGAAACGTCACCCATTCCCTCTCTCCTGAGATGCTGCCTGACCCGCTGAGTTACTCCGGCATCTTGTGAAATAAATACCTCCGAGGTGCATCCATTGAATAGTTTTGAGGACGGAAGTTATTTAGTAAATGAGATATTTCTACATCACTTCCCCCCTCAAAACCAAATGCTCAAAAAAGTTCAAAGTGTCAGTTGGAGGGTGCATACCACCAAGGCCCAGCTCCACGGGGAGATTACACCTCTGGCCGAGAAGATCAGGTGGAGAAAGATGAGGCTCGCTGGTCATTGCAACTGCCGTCCAGAAACACCAGCAAACAGTACCCCGTTCCTGCCTTCTCCCCATACCCCCTCACTCCGCTATCCTTAAGAGCTCTATCGAGCTCTCTCTTGAAAGCATCCAACGAACTGGCCTCCACTGCCTTCTGAGGCAGAGAATTCCACACCTTCACCACTCTCTGACTGAAAAAGTTCTTCCTCATCTCCGTTCTAAATGGCCTACCCCTTATTCTTAAACTGTGGCCCCTTGTTCTGGACTCCCCCAACATTGGGAACATGTTTCCTGCCTCTAATGTGTCCAATCCCCTAATTATCTTATATGTTTCAATAAGATCCCCCCTCATCCTTCTAAATTCCAGTGTATACAAGTCTAATTGCTCCAGCCTTTCAACATACGACAGTCCCGCCATTCCGGGAATCAACCTAGTGAACCTACGCTGCACGCCCTCAATATCAAGAATATCCTTCCTCAAATTTGGAGACCAAAACTGCACACAGTACTCCAGGTGCGGTCTCACCAGGGCCCGGTACAACTGTAGAAGGACCTCTTTGCTCCTATACTCAACTCCTCTTGTTACGAAGGCCAACATTCCATTGGCTTTCTTCACTGCCTGCTGTACCTGCATGCTTCCTTTCAGTGACTGATGCACTAGGACACCCAGATCTCGTTGAACATCCCCTCTTCCTAACTTGACACCATTCAGATAATAATCTGCCTTTCTATTCTTACTTCCAAAGTGAATAACCTCACACTTATCTACATTAAACTGCATCTGCCATGTATCCGCCCACTCACACAACCTGTCCAAGTCACCCTGCAGCCTTATTGCATCTTCCTCACAATTCACACTACCCCCCAGCTTAGTATCATCTGCAAATTTGCTAATGGTACTTTTAATCCCTTCATCTAAGTCATTAATGTATATCGTAAATAGCTGGGGTCCCAGCACCGAACCTTGCGGTACCCCACTGGTCACTGCCTGCCATTCCGAAAGGGACCCATTTATCCCCACTCTTTGCTTTCTGTCTGTCAACCAATTTTCTATCCATGTCAGTACCCTTCCCCCAATACCATGTGCTCTAATTTTGCCCACTAATCTCCTATGTGGGACCTTGTCGAAGGCTTTCTGAAAGTCGAGGTATACCACATCCACCGACTCTCCCCTGTCAATTTTCCTAGTTACATCCTCAAAAAATTCCAGTAGATTTGTCAAGCATGATTTCCCCTTCGTAAATCCATGCTAACTCGGAATGATCCTGTTACTGCTATCCAAATGCTCAGCAATTTCGTCTTTTATAATTGACTCCAGCATCTTCCCCACCACTGATGTCAGACTAACTGGTCTATAATTACCCGTTTTCTCTCTCCCTCCTTTCTTAAAAAGTGGGATAACATTTGCTATCCTCCAATCCACAGGAACTGATCCTGAATCTATAGAACATTGAAAAATGATCTCCAATGCTTCCACTATTTCTAGAGCCACCTCCTTAAGTACCCTGGGATGCAGACCATCAGGCCCTGGGGATTTATCAGCCTTCAATCCCATCAGTCTACCCAAAACCATTTCCTGCCTAATGTGGATTTCCTTCAGTTCCTCCATCACCCCAGATCATAGCGTCATACAGCATGGAAATAAGCCCTTCGGCCCAACTTGCCCCTGCCGACCTACATGTCCCATCTCTCCTCGTCCCACCTGCCCGCGTCTGGCCCATGTTCCTTTGAACATTTCCTACCCATGTATCTGTCAAAGACTTCCAACCAAATCATGTCCACAAATGTCACTTCCACTCTGTCCCAAAATGTTGCCTCCATCAGCTCAGAACAGAATGCCTATGCCGAACATGATACTAACCAAGTTAAACTAATCTCCTCTGCCTGCATGTGATGGATCTCCCTCCATTCCTTGCATGTCTGTGTGCTTTTCTAAAAGCTTCTGAAACATATTCTACGTCTGACTATTTCCATGCTGTCCGTCCAAACTAAACTAAAATAAAGAAAATATATATATTGAATCTATTTGATGAAGTTCAATACAGATCTGTTCATTTAACAACCTTACCATGAAAAATATTAGCATGATGTCTAAATCCCATTAGACTCTAATTCTGGCGGCTTAACTAAAGATTCTGGCAATGCTCATCTTCTTGTCATTATTAGACTTATTTGGACTTGAAGGCCGTAAATCAAAGTAGTAACGGATCAAGTCTGCTTTCTTCTAAAGAAACTTTGATATTTTGCTCATCCATGTAATTGCTTAAGGATTAAATTCAGTACCTAGTTATGAATGATAAGTGTCTTATAAGAGAAATATTGTCTGACAAATTTATTCTGGGGGGTCTTCTGAGCATTTGTTTCAGTTTCAGCCAAAGGTAACAAGGTAAAATATATATTTTTAAATGATTTGGTAAGCCCACATCTGTCTGAGGGGCTTCTCACAAAATAGACATGATAATTACTGAAGAAATTTCTGATTCAGTTAAAGAAATTTGAGGAAGAAATTGAATGATTGAATCCTTGAAAGATACAGCATGGAAACAGGCCCTTCGGCCCACCGGGTCCACGCCAACCATTAATCGCCCGTTCACACAAATTCTACATAATCTACACATCCACACCTTACACACTCGGGACAATTCGCAGAGGCTGGTTAACCTACAAACCCGCACATCTTTGGGAGGAAACCAGAGCACCCGGAAGAAACCCACGCAGTCACAGGGAGAACGTGCATATTCCACACAGACAGCACCTGTGGTTTGTCAGGATCAAACCCGGGTCTCTGGCGCCGTGAGGCAGCAGATCTACCCGCTGCACCACTGTGGCGTCACACATTATGGCGGCTAAACTCAGGAGATGTGGAAATTCCCATGTGGTTGGCAACAGCATTCCTCAGGGTTATTTAGGGTGCCTTGAGTGTGGCACTAGGTGTTCAATGGTTCAATGGTTCAATGGTGCTTTTATTGTCACACTTGCGAAAAGCAAACGCACAGTGAAATTATTTTCTTACAAGCAGTCCAGTAGAGTATTGCCATGCCCAAGCGCATCCCCGATTGGCAGATTGTACAAGAAAGGTCTACCGATCTCACGTGCGTGAGGTGCCATGTGTTGGCGCCATTTTCAGAGCCCAGTCCGTGCTGTGGGTATAATGAGCGGTGCCCATTTCACGCAAGCCCCGGGCCACTGTGGGTCTCCATCCTGTCCACCTGTGTTCCCTCGGAGAGCCTCCCACGGCCGACCTCGAGGGCCCGACCCCAGTTCCCTCTCCTCTCCTACCGACCTCGCGCCCTGCCTCCATCCTCCTTGGACTATGGTCTTCGTGGGACCAGCAGCGGTTAACTCGACGGGCTCCCTCTTGCTTGAACAAGTGTGACCATGGACAATCTGATCCATGGTCATTAGAAGGACGACAAAACCGACAGAGATAAAATGTAGTCGGAGACAGTGAGACTGGTCGGAGAACTGGGAATGGGGAGGGATGTGGAGAAAGAAGAAAACTTGAAGTTAGAGAAATCAATGTTCATACCGCTGGGGTGTAAGCTGCCCAAGCGAAATATGAGGTGCTGTTCCTCCAATTTGCGTTGGGCCTCACTCTGACAACGGAGGAGGCCCAGGACAGAAAGGTCACTGTGGGAATGGGAGAGGGGAGTTAAAGTGTTGAGCAACCGGGAGATTCAACCCTACTGTGCTTTGTGTAAGACGGTGTTGGTTGGTGTTGGATAAGAGGGGAAGAAAATGGTTGAGATTTGAAATAAGATGGGAGATATAAAAAGCAGAGCGGAGATTAGCTGTAGCATTTATAATTTGTTTATAATTTGGAAGATTGAGGAAGGGTGCCAGAGGAAGGCTTGCTTTATTCATGGTGTTTATATTTCAACACCATAAAGAGAACTATGGCAGTGCCCTGTTTTTCAACATCTGCAAAACAGTTCTTTAGCACAAAAGGATTTACACATGGACGTTGATGTTATTGTGGGTAGTGACATTTTGGCATTATTTACAAAGTCAATATAGTCCAAAATAGAATTTTGGTGCAGTGCCCTCTGTAATATTACATTGGGTCACAAAGTAAAACTTGTCATTTTGCTAATTTATAAATTAAGTCATTAATATACAAATTATATGTAGAATGGGTCATTGCAAACCATTTTCACTGAGACATGAGGTTTAGTTTAGTTTAGTTTAATGTCACGTGTACCGAGGTACAGTAAAATGCTTTTAGTTTAGTTTAGAGATACAGAGCAGAAACAGGGCCTTTGGCCTAATATGTCCGCTCCGACCAGCGATCCCCGTACACTAATGCATTATCTTACACACTTGGGACAATTTACAGATGCCAATTAACCTGCAAACCTGCACATCTTTGAAATGTGGGTGGAAACCGGAGCTCCTGGAGAAAACCCACACAGTCCCAGTGAGAACGTACGAACATCAAGAGAAACTGTGCACCCATAGTCAGGATTGAACCCGGATCTCTGACTCTGTAAGGCAGCAATTCTACTGCTGCACCACTGTGCCACCCTAGCTTTTGTTGCATTCTGACGAGTCAGCACAAAGACTGTACATGATTACAATGGAGCCATCCACAGTGTACAGATACACAATAAAGGGAATCACGTTCAGTGCCAGATAAAGTCCAGTGACGTCCGCTTAAAGATAGTCTGAGGGTCTCCTGTGAGGTAGATAGTCGCTCATGACCGCTCTCTGGTTGTTGCTAGGATGGTTCAGTTGCCTGATAACAGCCGGGGAGAAACTGTCCCTGAATCTGAAGCTGTGTGTGTTCACACTTCTGTACCTCTTGCCTGATGGGAGAGTGGAGATGAGGGAGTGGCCGGGGTGCGACTGGTCCTTGATTATGCTGCTGGCCTTGCCGAGGCAGCGCGAGGTGTAAATGGAGTCAATGGAAGGGAGGTTGGTTTGTGTGATTGTCGGGGTAAGACCGTTGTTGATTCAATAAGCACATGTAAGGTTAGTTTTATGGTATGGTTAAATATTTCTTGCTAAATCACACAATGTAATCAGTATGTTCTTATCGGAGAGACTAAAACACAGTCAATATGTTCTGAACATAAAATATTAGAAGTACATAAGTATTGTTTTAAAAACCAACAAGATATTCTTTAAAAAAATGGCACAGAGTGCTGGAGTAACTCAGCGGGTCAGGCAGCATCTCTGGAGAGCATGGATAGGTCACGTTTCACAGCGTGCTGGAGTAACTCAGCGGGTCAGGCAGCATCTCTGGAGGAAAAGGACAGGTGGCATTTCAGGCTGGGACACCTTCTTCTGACTGACGAAGCGTCACCTATCCTTTTTCTACAGAGATGCTGTCTGATCCACTGAGTTACTTTGAGTCTATCTTTCGTCGCCTATCCAGGTTCTCCAGAGTTACTGCCTGACCAGCTGTGTTACTCCAGCACTTTGTGTCTTTTTTTTTTAATGAACCAGCATCTGCAGTTCCTTGTTTCTACAAGATATTCTCCAATACAGAGTCCAGGGCTGGTGGACAAACAACATGTTTCTTCTTCATGAGGAAAAATTTGCGATATTACAATTGATAATGATATTCAAGCAAACTAGAGGTAGAAGTGCCAATGACATGTTTGAAATAGTGTACCGGGCTCATGCGTTATGATATCTAATGGATGAAAACAGGTTTTACTGCACTTTGATAGACACAAAATGCTGGAGTAACTCAACGGGACAGGCAGCATCTCTGGAGAGAAGGAATGCGTGATTTCGGGTTGAGACCCTTCTTCATTCCTTCTCTCCAGAGTCTGAAGAAGGGCCTCGACACGAAACGTATAAGATTATTAAGGGGTTGGACATGTTAGAGGCAGGAAACATGTTCCCAATGTTGGGGGAGTCGAGAACAAGGGACCACATTTTAAGAATAAGGGGTAGGCCATTTAGAACTGATATGAGGAAAAACCTTTTCAGTCAGAGAGTTGTGAATCTGTGGAATTCTCTGCCTCAGAAGGCAGTGGAGGCCAATTCTCTGAATGCATTCAAGAGAGAGCTAGATAGAGCTCTTAAGGATAGTGGAGTCAGGGGGTATGGGGAGAAGGCAGGAGCGGGGTACTGATTGAGAATGATCAGCAATGATCACATTGAATGGCGGTGCTGGCTCGAAGGGCCGAATAGCCTCCTCCTGCACATATTGTCTATTGTCCATTGAAACGTCACCCATTCCTTCTCTCCACAGATGCTGCCTGTCCCGCAGAGTTACTCCAGCATTTTGTGTCTGTCTTCAGTTTAAAACAGCATCTGCAGTTCCGTCCTACACTTTTCGGCTTTTATTACTCCTGGCACTTGCTTGGAATATATTTCCGGGCGATGTTGGCATTCTCTGAGTAGCAGCCGCCAAGATCTAGGTTTCCGTACTGACATTGACGTCCAAAACCTGCTCATCGCTCTCTGTGGTTGAACTTCCAACTGAGCTCTGTGGTTAAGTTCCTCATGGAGTAGGGGCCCAGAATGAATTTCCTCCAATCCCCCCGTCACTTGTGGTTTAGTTTAGTTTAGCGATACAGCGTGGGAACAGGACCTACGTCCCACCGAGTCCCTGCTGACCAACAATTACCCGTACACTAGTTCACAAGTGTTCATAAGTGATAGGAGCAGAATTAGGCCATTCGGCTCATCAAGCCTACTCCACCATTCAATCATGGCTATTCTGTCTTTCCCTCCAAACCCCATTCTCCTGCCTTCTCCCCATAACCTCTGACACCCCGTACTGATCAAGAATCTATCTATCTCTGCCTTAAAAATATCCATTGACTTGCCCTCCACAGCCTTCTGTGGCAATGAATTCCACAATTGTATCCTACAGTTGTAATTTACAGAAGCCATCTTACATTAGACTTTAGAGATCCGGCGCGCAAACAAGCCCTTCTGTCCACTAGGAACAATTTTTTACAAATTACCAAAGTTCTGCACAGCACTCCAGGGCAAGACTCTGGAGTCTTGCACC
This sequence comes from Rhinoraja longicauda, assembly GCF_053455715.1. NCBI lineage: Eukaryota > Metazoa > Chordata > Chondrichthyes > Rajiformes > Arhynchobatidae > Rhinoraja > Rhinoraja longicauda. Next base: position 3,970,280 of record NC_135958.1, on the reverse strand, counting down.
ATAGTTGTTGCCATGATAAGTTTAGACTTTTAAGATAAATTCTCTTAGGTAAATTGAATTAATTCTTGAAGACCCTTTAGTTTTGTTCAGAGATGCAGCGCGGAAACAGGCCCTTCGGCCCGGCGGGTCCATGCCGACACGGCACATTAACACTATCCTATACACACTAGGGGATAATTTTTACATTTACCAAGCCAATTAACCTACAAACCTGTACGTCGGAGAAAATCCATGCAGGTTACGGGGAGAACGTACAAACTCCATACAGACAGCACCCCTTAGTCGGGATCGAACCCGGGTCTCCGGCGCTGCAAGTGCTGTAAGGCAGCAACTCTACCGCTGCACCACCGTGCTGCCCTATATTTAACATCACATTTTATGGGTCAAGAGGGAAAGATTGCTTTGTCCAAGGTAGACACAAAATGCTGGAGTAACTCAGCGGGTCAGGCAGCATCTCTGGAGAGAAGGAATGGGTCACGTTTCAGGTCGAGACCCTACTTCAGACTGCGAGTCAGGAGAGAGGGTAACTGGAGATATGGAAGGGTAAGGTGTGAAAAACGACAGATCAAAGAGGATGCCGCTCAGGGAAATGTGCAACGGTACATTGTGAGCTGAGGGGAAGGTGACAACGAGACATGCAATCAGTCAAATTAATCAGGACAGGGAAACTAGTCAGGGAACTAGGGTGGGGAGGGATGGATTGGGAGGGAAAGCAGTGGTTATGAAGTTAGAGAAATCAATATTTAGACCGCTGGGTTGTAAGCTGCCCAAGCGAAATATGATAGACACAAAATGCTGGCGTAACTCAGCGGGACAGGCAGCATCTCTGGAGAAAAGGGATGGGTGATGTTGCGGGTCGAGACCCTTCTTCATACACAAGCAACACATGAGGTGCTGTTCCTCCAATTTGTTTTGAGTGGATTATGAACTACAGTACTGTTAACAAAACTTAAATGATGATTTTCTTTTGTTGTTTCTTTCAGGCGTGGGCTATGCCGTGATACTGATAGCCCTTTACGTCGGCTTTTACTACAACGTCATCATAGCTTGGTCTCTGTACTATCTCTTCTCATCGTTCACCTCCGATCTACCATGGGTACACTGCGATAACTACTGGAATAGTAAGAACTGTACTGATCCAAAACTGTTCAACGCCTCCTTGCTGGGAAACGGAACCAAATATTCCAAGTATAAAATCACACCAGCTGCAGAGTATTATGAGTAAGTCGATACCTTTTGTTTTATTTGCTATTGAACAATCTGTTTATTGTGCTGAGATACAATGAATCTGATGATGAGCTTTTCACACCACTGGGCCTGTACTCGCTGGAGTTTAGAAGGATGAGGGGGGACCTCATTGAAACTTACAGAATAATATGAAAGAATGTTTCCACTGGTGGGAAAGTCTAGGACCAGAGGTCACAGCCTCAGAATTAAAGGGCGCTGTTTTCGAAAGGAGGTGAGGAGGAACTTCTTTAGTCAGAGGGTAGTTAATGTGTGGAAATCATTGCCACAGAGGGCTGTGGAGGCCAAGTCAGTGGATATTTCTAAGGCAGAGACAAACAAATTCTCGATTAGAACGGCTGTCAAGGGTTATGGGGAGAAGGTAGGAAAATGGGATTAGGAGGCAGAGATAGAAACATAGAAACATAGAAACATAGAAAATAGGTGCGGGAGGAGGCCATTCGGCCCTTCGAGCCAGCACTGCCATTCATTGTGATCATGGCTGATCGTCCCCAATCAATACCCCGTGCCTGCCTTCTCCCCATATCCCTTGATTCACTGCCCCCTAGAGCTCTATCTAACTCTCTCTTAAATCCATTCAGTGATTTGGCTTCCACTGCCCTCTGTGGCAGAGAATTCCATAAATTCACAACTCTGGGTGAAAAGGTTTTTTCTCACCTCAGTTTTAAATGGCCTCCCCTTTATTCTAAGACTGTGGCCCCTGGTTCTGGACTCGCCCAACATTGGGAACATTTTTCCTGCATCTAGCTTGTCCAGTCCTTTTACAATTCTATATGTTTTTATAAGATCCCCTCTCATCCTTCTAAACTCCAGTGAATACAAGCCTAGTCTTTTCAATCTTTCCTCATATGTCAGTCCCGCCATCCCAGAGATCAATCTCGTGAACCTACGCTGCACTGCCTCAATTACAAGGATGTCCTTCCTCAAATTAGGAGACCAAAACAGTACACAATACTCCAGATGTGGTCTTACCAGGGCCCTATACAACTGCAGAAGAACCTCTTTACTCCTATACTGAAATCCCCTTGTAATGAAGGCCAACATTCCATTAGCTTTCTTCACTGCCTGCTGTACCTGCATGCCAACTTTCAGTGACTGGTGTACAAGGACACCCAGGTCTCGCTGCACCTCCCCCTTACCTAACCTAACTCCATTGAGATAATAATCTGCCTCCTTGTTTCTGCCGCCAAAGTGGATATCCTCACGTTTATCTATATTATACTGCATCGCCTAATGAAAATTTCTTTCAGTTCCTCTACCCCCCTAGATCCTCTGTCCTCCAGTACATCTGGGAGATTGTTTGTGTCTTCCTTAGTGAAGACAGATTCGAAGTACCTGTTCAACTCTTCTGCCATTTTCTTGTTACCCATAATAATTTCACCCGTGTCTGCCTTCAAGGGACCCACATTTGACTTTGCTACTCTTTTTCTCTTAAAGAAGCTTTTACTGTCCTTCTTTATATTCTTGGCCAGCTTCCCCTCGTACTTCATCTTTTCAGCCCGTATTGCCCGTTTTGTTACCTTCTGTTGTCCTATGAAAGTTTCCCAAACCTCTGGCTTCCGGCTACTCTTTGCTGTGTTATACATCTTTTCTTTTAGTTTTATTCCATCCCTAACTTCCCTTGTCAGCCACGGTTGCCTCCTACTCCCCTTAGAATCTTTCTTCCTTTTTGGAATGAAATGATCCTGCGTCTTCCGGATTATGCCCAGAAATTCCTGCCATTGCTGTTCCATCGTCAATCCTGCTAGGATCCCTTTCCAGTCTACCTTGGCCAGCTCCTCTCTCATGCCTTCATAGTCCCCTTTGTTCAACTGCAACACTGACACTTCCGATTTAACCTTCTCCTTCTCAAATTGCAGATAAAAACTAATCATATTATGATCACTACCTCCAAGCGGTTCCTTTACCTCGATCAGCCATGATTGAATGGCGGAGTGGACTCGATGGGCCAAATGGCCTAATTCTACTCCAATAACTTGTGAACTTGTGAAAAGCCTTTGTTCCATGCTCTCCAGTCAGCGGAAAGACAATACATGATTACATCAATCCATTTACAGTGTATAGATACATGATTAGGGAATAACGTTTAGTGCAAGTTAAAGCCAGCAAAGTCTGATCAAGGATAGTCCGAGAGTCACCAATGAGGTAGATATTAGTTCAGGACTGTTCTCTGGTTGTGGTCTATAAGTCGGTCTGTTGAATAATATTAACATGTTGATTTTTAGCCACTGGTTCACCACACTGCAGATCATTTGAACTTCATTAATCCTAAGGGAGTCTGGTTAAACCTCCGGAGCTTTGGAATGGAGAAAGTTCACGAATTCTATTACAGGGAAACAATTAATCATGTTAGCAAATGGTCTTTCTGGCTGTTTTAAAGAACTGTCAAACATTAGGTCCATCAGTTTACCCTAATAAAGTAGTATTTAATCTTTGTTTATTTTAAAACAGCTAAAAAGTAGTTTAAAATTGTGACAGCTTTTGTTGTAAAAATTAATGACCTTCCTACGTTGTATGAGATCATCGTGACTGGAACAAGCTAATTATTTGAAATACAAACACTAAGTAAGGCTTTATATTTTAAGTTTTCAATAACTTTGATCCAGTTGGCCATTATTGTGCAAAAGTCAAGCTTGCATGAAGACCCTAAAGATTACTAGACCAAGTGGATCCTAAAGATTACAACATTGTGAACAAATGTTACAGTAAATGTAATGGTAACCGTACCTTTAGAAAGGGGATGAGGAGGAATTTCTTCTTTGCAAAGCATAGCTGTGAGCCCCACTCAGTTCAACGAGGGTACACCGTTTTAATTTCTGCCAAGCACACTTTCTCTCAGAATAAAAGGATGCACCTTTAAGAAGGAAACGAGGAGGAATTTCTTCGAGAGAGGGTGGTGAATCTGTGGAATTCATTGCCACAGAAGGCCGTGGAGGCCAAGTCAATGGGTATTTTTAAGGCGGAGATTGGCAGATTCTTGATGACTGAGGATTGTCAGAAGAAGGCAGGAGAATGGGGTTGAGAGGGAAAGATAGATCAGCCACGATTAAATGGGCCGAATGGCCTAATTCTGCTCATTCTGCTAACTTATGAACATGTATAAGCCGTATGTGGCTATGATCTGAGCTAGCCTTCGTTAGTTTTATACTTGCCCATAAATCTTCTCTATGGATTTATTTGACAAGTTACTATCAGCAAGGTGTCCAGGATTTGTGTGAATGGGCCATGTCATTGTACTTTGCTGCAGCTAAGTAGGAATGGCTTTTTTTTTTAGTTTAGTTTAGCTTATTATCGTCCTTTGTACCGAGGTGCAGTGAAAAGCTTTTGTTTGTGTGCTATCCCGTAAAAGACAAGGCTCTGCAATGAAGACAATTGAAAAGAATGATAGAATTTAAAATGGTCGTAGAATCAAAAACTAAAAGTGGAATATTAAGCATTTATGTCAAGTTAATAAAATAAAAAAATCTTCAATAATAATTAAAAGTGAAAAGACTGATAAACAACATTTGTGAAAGTTAAAATTCATCGACAGACAAGTAGGTAGATTGTAATTCAGATTTGGCATGCGTGTTAATGTATTCTTGGATTACAAACTATAAGCAATGACATTTGACGATGTGTTTAACCTGCGCCCGTGATAACAGTCTCAGACCTCAGTACATTTGAATTCAGAGGATTGTTGGACTTTGGGCAGGAATTAGATATTTTGCGCTGGAACTTGATTAGTTTAGTTTAGAAATACGGCGTGAAAATAGGCCCTTCGGCCCACCGAGTCCGTGCCGACCAGTGATCCCCACACACCAACACTACCCTACGCACACTAGGGACAATTTTACATTTGATACCAAACCAATTAACCTACAATCCTATAGGTCTTTGGAGTGTGGGAGCAAACCGGAGATCCCAGAAAAAACCCACGCAGGTCACGGGGAGAACGCACAAACTCCGTACAAACAGCACCCGTAATCAGGATCCAAGTCTGATAATCAATATGGGAAAATGCACATCATATTTAGCACACAGAACCACGTGTATATCGGTTATGGGACACCAAAGCTAGCATGTTAAATTGTTTTCAGTCCTGTGATTTTATTTGATGCCTTCCTTATTTAGTTTAGTTTAATTTAGTTCAGTTTAGAGATATAGCGCGGAAACAGGCCCTTCAGCCCACCGAATCCGCGCCAACCAGCGATCCCCACACAGTAACACTAATCTACACTCACTAGGGACAATTTACAATTTTTACCAAGCCAATTAACCTACAAACCTGTACGTCTTTGGAGTTTGGGAGGAATTCGAAGATTTCGGGGAAAACCCACGCAGGTCACGGGGAGAACGTACAAACTCCGTACAGACGGCACCCGTAATCAGGATCGAACCGGGATCTCTGGCGCCGCAAGGCAGCAACTCTCCCGCTGGGCCACCGTGCCACCATTTGTTCCTGTTCTGTTTGTTTGAGTGTGCCTTCTGATTGCTTCTGATTGCACATTCACAGACGAGGGATGCGTGGCAGGCAAGCGGCTCTTTAAAATAAAACAAATCTGAGCCTACGATTGAATCTGCTCCTCTCCATCTGTTAGTCTGCATCAATTCGTTCTGCTTTTTTTTGGTGTTGTCAATTGACATAAATGTGGGTTGCAACTCAGTTTCCACTTCAGGGGGATTTCGTTCGGTCCAGATTTACCATACATAGTCATCTGTACAAATTGACGCTGTTCATACCTGAAGTATCTCATCATCCGTTACAATCCCTTGCATACCAGTAACATAGACACATAGAAACATAGAAAATAGGTGCAGGAGTAGGCCATTCGGTCCTTCGAGCCTGCACCGTCATTCAATATGATCATGGCTGATCATCCAACTCAGTATCCCGTACCTGCCTTCTCTCCATACCCCCTGATCCCTTTAGCCACAAGGGCAACTGGGAATATCCCAACAATATCCCAAGCACGAGCAACAATTGGGAATATCCAATGTTATAAATGTATTCGTCTGTGCTGGTCGGTTACGGGCAAGGAATTCCTATCATTAAAACCCCTCTGGTCAGAAAACTGATTGGGGACCTCCATTCTACATCACCCAGTATTATAAACATCATACTACTATCTGCCCGCTGCTTCATCCAAAGTGATTTATTTCTAGTGCTAAAACATCTTTCCATAAAAAGCCATCTGGAGAATGAGAGAGCACTGACCTGCACATTTCAGTTTCCCTTTTTATATATTGGATTGTTTCAATGCTAACTTAATCTCAGCACTTAAAGAGAGAAGGCACATTTAGCCGAGTTACATATGGTCTTTTTCCAGCTGCGGCTGTAAAGACTCAATCAATGGTCTGAAAATCATTTTAAAATCCGAAGGTCGAAAGTTGGCCTGGTAACAAAACCCCTCGTTTTGTTAACGTGCAATTAAAAGTAATGTCAAATAATCGGTTCTCAGACAAATAGAACAGGGAAAAATATAAGGAGTGCCACAATTAAGATTATAACAGATATACCACAGTCCCACCACGATTCCTAACTCAAAAATGTTGCCGTATTAATTATAAAAGAAGCAGACAAAATGTGTAGGAAGGAACTGCAGATGGTTGTGTATACTGAAGACAGACGCTGGAGTAACTCAGCGGGATGGGCAGATCGCTGGAGAGAAGGAATGGGTGACTGGAGAAGGGTCCCGACCAGAAACGTCACCCATTCCTTCTCTCCAGAGATGCTGCCTGTCCCGCCGAGTTTACTCCAGCATTTTGTGTCTATAAAAGAAGCAGACTTCTGTTTCAATCCAGTTAAGTCAGAGTTTTATTGCAGTATTACATGCACGGCTGAAGTTTCCTCATATCAGCTGATAATTGAAGAGGATTTTATTTCTCTTTTACCTTAAATTAAAATGACTGTACTGGTAATGGAATAAATTATTACCTTCATTAATTCACTATAAGTATTTGAATTAAGGCTCGATCATTTGCTTCAATTCTCAGTTCATCTTTCTCAATTCATCTTTATTTTAATAATATCCAAAAGTAGCAGTTCATTTTCTAATTATTTTTGACCCATAGTCTCACAGTGGAAACAGGCCCTTCGACCCAACTTGCCCACACTGACCAAAAACTCCCATTAATACTAGTCCCAACTAGTCCCAGATCCCTCTAACTATGTCCAATCTACGTACCTGTCTAAATGTTTCTTAAACGTTGCAATACGACCTGCCTTAACTACCTCCTCTGGCAGCTTGTTCCATACACCCACCACCCTCTGTGTGAAAAAGTTACTCCTTAGGTTCTCATTACATTTTTACCCCCTCACCTTCAACTTACGCCCTCTGGGTTTTCAGAAATAATTTTATCCGATTGAAACAGTTATAAAATAATGAACCAGGGGCCACAGTTTAAGAATAAGGGGTCGGCCATTTAGGATTGAGATGAGGAAAAACTTTTTCAGCCAGTGAGTTGGGAATCTGTGGAATTCTCTGCCACAGAAGGTAGTGGAGGCCAATTCACTGGATGTATTCAAGAGAGTTGGATTTAGCTCTTAGGGCTAACGGAATCAAGGGATATGGGGAGAAGGCAGGAACGGGGTACTGATTTTGCATGATCAGCCATGATCATATTGAATGGCGGTGCTGGCTCAAAGGGCCAAATGGTCTCCTCCTGCACAAATTTTCTAAGTTTCTATGTTTCTACTAGTTCTATCCTACACACTTGGTACAATGCAGAGAAGCCAATTAATATACAAACCTGAGATAAACACAGATGCTTCCTGACTCGCTGAGTTACTCCAGCACTGTGTCCATCTAAACTGGCATCTGCAGTTCTTTGGTTCTAAAATACAAACCTGCATGTCTTTGGGATATGGGAGGAAACCGGAGCACCCGGAGAAAACCCACACGGTCACAGGGACACGGTACTACTAACTCATTACAGAGGTCACCTGCAGTCATTTCAAGCCTGGGTCTCTGGCACTGTATGGCAGCAACTCTACCGGGACAAACCAGCATCTGCAATCCCTTTTCATTACGTTAAGTTAAATCATTAACAGTGACAAAGAGATTTGAAGAAGGGTCTGAAGAAGGGTCTCGACCCAAAACGTCACCCATTCCTTCTCTCCTGAGATACTGCCTGACTTGCTGAGTTACTCCAGCATTTTGTGAATAAATACCTTCGAAACATGCAGAGGATCATTTACTTTTCTTAAACTTTTCCTTTACCAGTGTAGAAAATGTTTAAATATTTTGTAAAACCATAAAGCATTTTAATTTGGTAGCACTGCATCCAGATTGCAAATGTGGACTATAAGGCTGTAAGCTTCATGCTCCTAATAGAAGCAAACTTTGTAAAGTACGATTTGAAAGCTTCCCTTCCCAGGACCAATTGCTTCAGTCAACTCCTTCCTGCAGGATATCGGACCATGACCTGGTGGCAGTGTCATTATTCACCTGGAAGAACTGCAGGTTTAGGTTCTCCTTGAGTAGTTTGTACGAACCAAACCAACATTCACGTCACAAATTACATCAGATATGATTTAGAGCGTCTTAGAGGCAGGGAGTGGAAAAGTAATCGAAGCCAGGAACAGAGAGATTTTGTGCAAAATATCAACAATTATAACTCCTGGAAAATGGATTTCCTTCGGTGATAATCTTTAACGGTTTATTCTCGATGCTTGGGAAAGGCGTAGTTTGCTTGGCGTCCCTCGTTAAATCAATTGTGTGGTCGGCTTCTGACTGCAAGTGGAGTACACAGTTCGATTCTGTTTTGTTTCATTTAAGTATTTGGGTTTAATTTTATCGTCAAAGAATGCGAGACCCAGCTCCTCTGCCTCCCCTGCATTAAGCTTGTACTCTGCTAGAAGTAGGAAGACATCATTTGTACTTACCTAGAGATACAGCATGGAAGCAAGCTCTTTGGCCCACCGAATCGTTGCCGACCATCACGTTCGCACTACTAGTTTTCTGTTAGAGCAGAGGTCAGAGCGAGGGCATCTTCATGCCGGCACATGGTGGTCAGTGTGGAGTTCAGGGGAAGAAGGATCTCCACCTGAAACATCACCTATCCATGTTCTTCAGGGATGCCTCCTGTCCTGCTGAGTAACTCCAGCACTTCATGTCCTGGTTCTAAGTTCTCCCACTTTCACTTCCACCTACTACATGCTGAGTGCAATAGACAGAGTCCAATGAACCTCCAAACCTCCAAAGGGTCTGTAGAAGGGTCTTGACCTATTCCTTTTCTCCAGAGAATCTGCCTGACCCCCCCCCCCCCCCACCCCCGCCGCCCCGAGTTACTCCAGCATTTTGTGTCTATCTTCGGTGTAAACCAGCGTCTGCAGTTCCTTCCTACGCCACCTCCAAACCTGCGTGACTTTGGGATGTGGGAGGAAAGTGGAGAACCCGGAGGAAACCCAGGCGGGCCACAGGGAGAACATGCGAACTCTGCACAGTCAGCACCCGAGGTCAGGATCGAACCCGGGTCTCCTGCGCTGTGAGGCAGCAACTCTGCTCGCCACTCTGTGGCGTTCATTGCTGTTATACATCCCACCAAACAGGACAATATATCTACCAAACTGACCCCAGATACAAGACGAATGATGAATGCCAGAGACACAATTTTCACCATAATATTTAACATCACGGAAACCCTGAAAGAAATAACCACCACGACTGTTTAAGAAAATAACTGCAGATGCTGGTACAAATCGAAGGTATTTATTTCACAAAATGCTGGAGTAACTCAGCGGGTCAGGCAGCATCTCAGGAGAGAAGGAATGGGTGACGTTTCGGGACGAGACCCTTCTCCAGACTGTTTAAAATGCTTCTCAGAGGTGCCTTTAGCTGATCTTAATCTGATGGTCTTAATATATGAGTTCAAGCAACTTAAATAAAACTCAAGTGCTAGTGATCATAGCCGGGGGTTGGGGGGGGTGGGGTTGGGGGGGTGGGGTGGGGGTGGGGGTGGGGGTGGGGGGGGGGAGGCGACTTGACTTTAAAGGTACAGCAAGGAAACGAGGCCCTTTGGCCCACCGAGTCCGCGCCGATCACCAATCGCCCCGCACACTAGCGCTATCCCACTCAACAGGGACAATTTACAATTTTAATGAAGCCAATTAACCTACAAACCTGCATGACTTTGGAGTGTGGGGGGGAAACCGGAGCATCCGGAGAAAACCCACGTGGTCACAGGGGGACCGTACAGACAGCAGCCGTAGTCAGGATCTCTGGCGCTGTAAGGCAGCAGTTCTACCGCTGCGCCACCGTGCCGGAGTACTGTGTGCAGTTTTGGTCTCCAAATTTGAGGAAGGATATTTTTGCTATTGAGCGCGTGCAGCGTAGGTTTACTAGGTTAGTTCCCGGAATGGCGGGACTGTCATATGTTGAAAGACTGGAGCAACTAGGCTTGTATACACTGGAATTTAGAAGGATGAGAGGGGATCTTATCGAAACATATAAGATTATTAAGGGGTTGAACACGTTATAGGCAGGAAACATGTTCCCAATGTTGGGGGAGTACAGAACCAGGGGCCACAGTTTAAGGATAAGGGGTAGGCCATTTAGAACTGAGATGAGGAAAACCTTTTTCAGTCAGAGAGTTGTGAATCTGTGGAATTCTCTGCCTCAGAAGGCAGTGGAGGCCAATGCATTCAAGAGAGAGCTAGATAGAGCTCTTAAGGATAGCGGAGTCAGGGGGTATGGGGAGAAGGCAGGAACGGGGTACTGATTGAGAATGATCAGCCATGATCACATTGAATGGTGGTGCTGGCTCGAAGGGCTGAATGGCCTCCTCCTGCACCTATTGTCTATTGTCTATTGTTTTCTTCCGATGTAAAACCCTTACTGCCCATCTCCCCATCTAGCTTCCTGTTCCTACAGTTGCCCTTTCAGTGAAGCTTCTCCTGTGTTGAGTGAAAAATATTTTTACAAAATCTATTTTATGTGAGAAAGTAATTAAAAAAAACGACAGCTCGAGGGGAGGAAAGAGGAAGATAAACTACAGCAAAGATAAACTGCACCAGAGGTTTCACATATAAATTTATTTTTAGTACTTTTCCTGTGGCTGCTAACATCCTTTGTTTCTCTGCCACTGTGCCATGTGCTCATATTTGGCCAGGGCTGAACAGATCCATAAATTGCGGTCGTTTTGCATAGTTCTCATGCATACCGTCCTGTCAGATCTTAAACCAGCATTCCATCAACGACACAGATGGCATTTAAAACCCTTTCAAAGTATTGTGTCGAAAGTACTACCAAGAAACGTTACAATTGTGAGGTGATTAGTTTAGCTGAGTTGAGTTCAGTTTAGAGATACAGCACAGGAACAGGCCATTCTCCCGGCTCCTGTCCAGCAGAAGGTACAGAAACTCGGAATCGCGAGCCACCAGACTCAGGAACAGCTTCTGCCCGAAGGTAGACACAAAATGCCGGAGTAACTCAGCGCGTCGAGACATCTTCGTCAGACCCAAAACGTCACCCATTCCTTCTCGATTTATTCACAAAATGCTGGAGTAACTCAGCAGGTCAGGCAGCATCTCGGGAGAGAAGGAATGGGTGACGTTTCTGAAGAAGGGTCTTGACCCGAAACGTCACCCATTCCTTCTCTCCCGAGATGCTGCCTGACCTGCTGAGTTACTCCAGCATTTTGTGAATAAATCGGTTTGTACCACCATCTGCAGTTATTTTCTTACACCCATTCCTTCTCGCCAGAGATGCTGCCTGACCCGCTGAGTTACTCCAGCATTTTGCGTCTACCTTCAATTTAAACCAGCATCTGCAGTTTCTTTTTGCTAAACAGCTTCTGCCCCTCTGTTGTCAGGTTTCCGTGTGGTCCTTCCATCGGCTAGGGTACTGTCCGATTCACCTCTACCCCATTGTGGGCATTGTCAATAAAACTGATGCACTACAACGCTGAGAACTATATTCTGCACTCTGTATCTTCCCATTAGCTCTATCTAATGTACTTGAGTTAAACTTGATTATATTAAGTATAGTATTATCTGATCTGTTTAGGTAACATGCAAGCAAAACCTTTCGCCCTACGTCCATACACACGACAATAATAAATTTAAACCTAAACCTATAGATGGAGGTCTTATTTGTAAACCTTCTGAGACTCATTAATGCACTTTGTACTGAGTCCTAACATTAAACATCCAGAATTCCCCCGCCCCCCGCCCCCATCGGAACCTGATCTTTGCTGATCCCACCAGTTCCTGATTAAGATCAAAAACACAAACTTAATATCCATTATGAATGCGTTTGAATGGGACTTCAGAAACCTTCAGAAGTCCATTTACATCAATGTCTCTTTCCAACTTTGGCCCTTTAATAATATTTTAAATACTTTACCGCCATTCAGTCATCCATTTCCTTCTTGATCGGATTGCAAAGCTGTAAAGGACTGAGAATGGATTTGTACATCTTCAAAAGCAAACATGAACCTTACCTGTGGGAGGTTGTCCAGCACTTCTGCAGCAACATCTGTGCCGTGTGCTCACATCATTATGGCAGCACAGTGGTGCAGCGGTAGAGTTGTTGCCTCACAGCGCCAGAGACCCGGGTTCAATCCTGACTACGTGTGCTGTCTGGCGATGTTTTTGAGGTGGAAGAAGGCTGTCTTGGTGATGTGTTTGATGTGTTTGTCGAAGGAGAGGGTTTGATCAAAGATGATTCCAAGATTCCGGATGTGAGGGGAGGTGGATACTGGGAGACCATCAATATTGAGGATGAAGTTTGAATTATAGTTTTTTCCACACTTTATTGGCAGAAACCTGACTTGTGTTGAAAAACGTATATCACGTATCTTATGAGACATCATTTTTATTTTCACTGTCAAGTGAAAGTAAGACAAACTCCAGTTCAGAGAGTTAGAAATTAAGCAGAGAAGTCTCAACGAACTGTTCCAACGGTATGAAGATCCATTTCTATTTTTAAATGAGGGTAATAATATAAAATGTAATGTAAAAACTGTTCTACATTCCACATTGCACCACGCTTTGTTCAGGATAATGAAATTAGAAGAAATGGAAAAGTACTTTGAAACAGATTAAGTTGACTGACCTACTTGAAATCATGTAATGACTCAACGTTTTCATCTCCTTCACACATTTAGTTTAGTTTAGAGATACAGCTTGGAAACAGGCCCTTCGGCCCATCGTGTCCATGCCGATCACCCATTCTCTGTTATCCCACTTTTGCATCCACTCCCTACGTCCTAGAAGCAGTTTACAGACGCCAATTAATCTACAAACCCACACGTCTTTGGGAACCTAGGGGGAAACCGGAGCGCCCGGAGGAATCCCACGCACTTACAGGGAGAACGTGCAAACTCCACACTGAGAGCACCTGAGGTTAGGATCGAACCCGGGTCCCTGGTGCCGTAAGGCAGCGGCTCTACTGCTGCACCACTGTGAGGTCTACAGAAAAATAACATCATTAAATGGAAGCCAGATGAAGCCAGATAAGGATGAGAATATAATCATCAAAAACCCATTGTCTTAGAACGGAATTCTGGAATCAGTGAAAGATTCTATTTTTATAAATACTGAAATGTGATATTCCACGCTTTTTTGCTACTTAACCACCATTTCTGATCCAGATACTGTTGTCAATGTTTCGTGTTCAATGCCATGCATATCAAGGTCAGATTTTATATAACTCAATCCAGCATTTTTGTTTGCTTGATGTTAACTCTTATGGTGAAGTGTGTTGATGTGCAGTTTTCCCCAGCAAGCCCGTTTCCAGCGTTTGTGTTAAACCGTACCGCAGAAACCTTTCCAACGCTGTGTGGGTGAGATTGTGCAAGCACTGCGATCCTGTGGTGCTTCTCGGCCCTTGGTAAAAGTTTACTCTGAGATGTTTCTCTGTGTGACGCACCATTACAAATATGCCGGCCGCCTGTTAGTGAAGTAAAATGCAGTGATGTTCTATACGCTTAAAGAATCTGTGCGGTTCAAGGCACTTCAACGTTTCTTTAACATATAAAATAACATTTCTCTTACCTCTTTGCACACTCGCTAATAAGTAAAAACCTAGTTTCATTTAGGAAGTAACTGGAGATGCCAGTCTGGGGAAGGGTCCCGACCCGAAACATCACCCATCCTCTTTCTCCAGTGATGCTGCCTGACCTGCTGAGTTACACCAGCTCTCAATGCCGACCTTTGGAGTAAATCAGCATTTGCAGTACTGTGTTTCTACTCTATGTGACCACGTGGGTCTCCTCTGGGTGTTTATAGTTTATTTTATTTTTGTTTAGTTTCGTTTAGTTTCGTTTAGTTTAATTTAGTTCAATTCAGTTCAGTTTAGTTTGGTTTATTATTGTCACCTGTACCGAGGAACAGTGACAAGCAATTTATCGCGTGCTATCCAATTAGTGTAAAGATTATGTATAATTACAATCGAGCTGTCGACAGTGCACAGATGCAGGATAAAGGGTATACCGTTTAGTGCAAAGGTTTCTAAATCTCTTCTCTTTCATCTTTAGCTCTGTAAACCATTAGTGACTTCTGCACCTCTCCAATTCTGGCCTCATGTATGTCCCTGATTTCCGTTGCTCTGCCCGACAGACTGGCAGACTTGCCTTCAGCTGCCTGGGCCCAAAGCAGAAGACACTCAGTGTCTGGGTGTAGGGATCTGTCCCTCTCGTGATCTTGTACACCTCCATAAGATCACCCCTCTTCCTCCTGCGCTCCAAGGAATAAAGTCCTAGGTTGCCCAACCTCTCCCTATAGCTCAGGCCCTCCAGTCCTAGCAACATCCTCGTAAATCTCCTCTAACATGGTGACCAAAGCTGAACATAATACTCTGCGTGTGGCCTCACCAACATCTTATATAATGTAGCATGACCTCCCAACTTCTATATTCAGTACTCTGACTGACGAAGGTGATCTTCAGATTCTCCATCGAAGACAGTCCTTCGTGGAACAGGCAACGTAGAACAGTACAGCACAGCAACAGGCCCTTCGGCCCGCAATGTCTGTGCCGAACATGCTGCCAAGACCAACTCTTATCTGCCTGCCCTTAATCCATATCCTTCCATCCCCCCCACCTATCCAAAGGTCTCGTCATTGGATCGGAAGCAGGAGTTTTTTGCTAATGATTCAGTACAATGTTCAGTACCAGTAGCAAATGCTCAACAAAGAAACCAGTTCATGTCTGCAGGCAACGACGACTAGACGACATGCAGGAACGGGCTGATAAGTGGCAAATAACATTCACACAGCAAGCATAACGGGCAATAAAAATCTCCGACCCATGTAGCCTTGACATTGAAAGAGTTTATCATTGTTGAGTCCCCAACCATCACTAGCACGGCAATCTCAAAATGAGTGAAACAAGGACCTGTTATAAATGAATCACACGCCATACCCGACAATTTATCATGCATTCCTTTATTTCTAAGGAAACAATTGATAGGGATACAGTTTGTGAAGTTGTTGATATCACATTGAAAAATATTTAAATATTGTTAGAAAACTTGAAATAGTTGTTCCATCTGAGATATTTGCTTTTAGGTTTGAGTTTTAGTTTTAGAGATACAGCAAGGAAACAGGCCCTTCGGCCCCACGAGTCAGCGCCGACCAGCGGTCCCTGCACATTAACATTGTCCGACACACTGGAGAAAATGTACAATCTTTTACTGAAGCCTGGCAGCGCTTGTAGCGCCGGAGACCCGGGTTCGATCCTGACTCGGGGCACTGCCTGTACGGGGTTTGTACGTCCTCTGTCAGCACAGCAACTCTGCTGCCGCGCCACCACGCCACCCTTCCCCAATTTTAAATAATCATGTTTTTTTTCCAAAGTGAGGTAAAGTCATCTTTCTACAGCACAAAAGTTATGATCAGAAGTCAATGCCAGTGAGTTGCAAAGTTATAACTGTGTGACTTTATTGTGAGTGGCAGGGGGTAGTGCCACTGCCTCACGGCACTAGAGACCCGGGATCAATACTGGCCTCGGCTGCTGTCTGTGTGGAGTTTGCATATTCCCCCTGTGACTGCGTGGGTTTCCTCCGGGTGCTTCGGTTACCTCCCACATCGCAAAGACGTGCGGGTTTGTGGGTTAATTGGCCCTCTGTAAATTGCCCCCTAATGTCTGGGATAACGTGGAACTAGTGTGAACGGGTGATCTATGCTGCATCTCTAAACTCTAAGAGTGTAAGAATAGTAGATTACACTGAGGCAGTACACAAGAGTTGCCACGCTTCCCTAGCCATCTTCTATCCTTCAAGTTTCAAATTTCTTTAAAATGTAGAGTCTTAACTAGTCTTTCCAGATGAGACAAAGGTTCACCTGCACCTCCTCCAACCTCATCTATTGCATCCGCTGCTCTAGATGTCAACTTATTTACATCGGCGAAACCAAGCGCAGACTCAGCGATCGCTTCGCTCAACACCTGCGCTCGGTCCACATTAACCAATCTGATCTCCCGGTGGCCGAGCACTTCAACGCCCCCTCCCACTCCCAGTCTGACCTTTCTGTCATGGGCCTCCTCCAGTGCCATAGTGAGGCCCACCGGAAATTGGAGGAACAGCACTTCATATTTCGCCTGGGCAGTTTGCAGCCCAGCGGTATGAACATCGACTTCTCCCACTTTAGATAGTTCCTCTGTCCCTCCCTTCCCCTCCCCCTTCCCAGATCTCCCTCTATCTTCTTGTCTCCACCTATATCCTTCCTTTGTCCCGCCTTCCTGACATCAGTCTGAAGAAGGGTCTCGACCCGAAATGTCACCCATTCCTTCTCTCCTGTGATGCTGCCTGACCTGCTGAGTTACTCCAGCATTTTGTGAATAAATAGTCTTAACTTGGTCTTCAAGGCCCATTGTCCTGGGTGCGGTTTCAGGGTCGGAGTTGCAGGGGTCAGCCAGGCCTGGCGATGACATCGATGTTAGGTGGCTTGGTCAGTGTGTGGGCAGTGGTTTCCAAAATGGGATAATGGAGAACTGGTGTGAATGACGATCAGCGTGGACTTGGTGGGCTTAGGGGCTGTTCCCGTGCTGTACCTCTCGACTAACCCACACTAAACTAAACTAAACTAAACCAGCAATCTCACTCCAGGGTCATTTGCCTGTTCAGATGTACAATTATCTCAGGCATTGCTAATTATTACCTGTTCTATTTCAATAAGGGGAGTCCTGTTATTAGTGTAATGTGCTTGGCAAGATAAGTGAAGAGATGGAGAAACGAAACATGGGTAAACTTCAGCGTGAGGGCAGAGCAAGAGGGGAAAAGATTCAGGGGGGAAAGTGTCACCTAGGGAACCGAGTGTTTCCACTGATTAAATTATTTCAATTCCGCACTTTTTGTAACAAAGCTGAAAGCTTGAGTTGTCAATGTTGGATGAATTCCAGCTGTGAGATTTTTAGTCTCGAGCTGTCTGCCTTCCTTATTGTAATGCACCAGAAATATAATCATTGTGTATTTAAATTTTGTTCCAAGGGCATCCTGGATTCCCGTGTTGTTTTGTGATTGAGAAGGTTAAATGTTCTGTTTGCGTGTGGCTGACAGAAAGGTTACCTGCTGGGAGCAATCATCACCAGATAATACACGCAGCTATGATTCTCAATTCTCTGCATCAATGCAATCAGTTGCAATCAATGGAGTTACCTATTTCTCTCTGATTTAATGGTGTGCCTAGCATCTTGCTCCATTCGGAAGTTGTCAAGGCACAGCACTGTTTGTCAAAGAACAGCGGTAGAGTTGCTGCCTTACAACGCCGCAGACCCGGGTTCCATCCCGACTACGGGTGCTGTCTGCACGGAGTTTGTACGTTCTCCCCGTGACCACGTGGGTTTTTCCGAGATTTTCGGGTTTCCTCCCACACTCCAAAGACGTACAGGTTTATAGGTTAATTGGCTGGGTATAAATGTAGATTGTCCCTCGTGTGTGTAGGATTGTGTTAACGTGTGGGAATCACTGGTCGGCACTGACTCGGTGGGCCGAAGGGCCTGTTTCCACGCTGTATCTCTTAACTAAACTAAATTAAACTAAACTAAACCGATATTGATCTGAATTAATATCTGAAGAAGGGTCTCGACCCAAAACATTACCTCTTCCTTTTCTTCAGAGATGCTGCCTGACCTGTTGAGTTACTCCAGTATAGGCTTGTATACACTGGAATTTAGAAGGATGAGAGGGGATCTTATTGAAACATATAAGATTATTAAAGGATTGGGCACGTTAGAGGCAGGAAACATGTTCCCAATGTTGGGGGAGTCCAGAAACAGGGGCCACAGTTTAAGAATAATGGGTATGCCATTTAGAACGGAGATGAGGAAAAACTTTTTCAGTCAGAGAGTTGTAAATCTGTGGAATTCTCTGCCTCAGAAGGCAGTGGAGGCCAATTCTCTGAATGCTTTCAAGAGAGTGCTAGATAGAGCTCTTAAGGATAGCGGAGTCAGGGGGTATGGGGAGAGGGGAGGAACGGGGTACTGATTGAGAATGATCAGCCATGATCACATTGAATGGTGGTGCTGGCTCGAAGGGCCGAATGGCCTCCTCCTGCACCTATTGTCTATTGTATTTTGTGTCTATCTTCGGTTTAAACCAGCTTCTGCAGTTCCTATACATTTTGATCTCGGAAGGCGCATGAAGCAGTTAATGGAAGATTAGTTCAACAATCACATGCTTTCTGTAGGAGACTTGCTTGAAGGGAATGAGAGAAGAATGATCTGATTGATAATATTTTAGCTTATCTTCAGCTCACACTCCCTTTGCATGTGGCCTCCCTCGCAAGAGGCTACGATTGTCGAATTAACTTCCCATCCTTTTTAACTTCACGGATGTTGGAACATGGAGCCGTCCAGCACAGACGCAGACCTTTCAGCCCACAATGTCCGTGCTGAACTTGATGTCAGACTTTAGACTTGAGAAGGGTCTGAAGAAGAGTCTCGACCCGAAATGTCACCTATACCTTTCCCCCAGAGATGCTGCCTGACCCACTGAGTTACTCCGGCATCTTTAGAATTTAGACTTCAGAGATAGTGTGGAAACAAGCTCTTTGGTCCACCGAGTTCGCGCCGATCAGCGATCACTCTGTATACTAACACGAGGGACCATTTTTTTTTACCTGATCCAATTAACATGTAAACCTGTTGGTCTTTTGAATGCTGGAGCAAACCTGGAGAAAACCCATGCAGTCACAGAATGAACATAGAAACTTCATACAGACAACACCCATAATCAGAATGGAATCTACATCTTTAGCTCTGTGAGGCTGCAACTCTACCACTGTACCACTGTGCCACTGTGCCACTGTGCTACTGTGCTACCCCTAAGGTTAAACTATCCTCCTCTGCCTGTACATGATCCATATCCCTCCATCCCATGTGTGCCCATGTGCCTATCTAATAGCCTCTTAAACATTGCTCCAGCATCTGCCTCCATCACATCCACTGGCAGGGTGTTCTGGGCACCCACCACTCCCTAAGTAATGTTTGTTCTTCTCACCTTCGGGCTAGGCCCTCTAGTCTTTGAAATTCCCAGCCTGGGTAAAAGGTTCTGGCTGTCTACCCTATCCATGCACACTCAACCCTAAGTATGCCTCTCATAATCTTGTCTAGTTCTATAAGGTCTCCCCTCAACCTCTGATGCTCCAGTGAGAACAATCCAGGTTTGTTCAACTTCTCCTTTTTGTTAATACCCTGGGCAGACAGGTGCTAGAGGGAGTATGCATTTAGACTGTAGACATACAACACATCAACAGACCCTTTGTTCCACCGAGTCTGCGCCGACCAGCAATCGTGCACTATCCAACGCACTGGGGACAATTTTAACCGAAGCCAATTAACCTTAAGTGTCAAGTTAGGAAAAGTGGACATACAACGAGATCTGGGTGTCCTAGTGCATCAGTCACTGAAATGAAGCATGCAGGTAGAGCAGGCAGTGAAGAAAGCCAATGGAATGTTGGCCTTCATAACAAGAGGAGTAGAGTATAGGAGCAAAGAGGTCCTTCTGCAGTTGTACAGGGCCCTAGTGAGCCCGCACCTGGAGTACTGTGTGCAGTTTTGGTCTCCAAATTTGAGGAAGGATATTCTTGCTATTGAGGGCGTGCAGCGTAGGTTTACTAGGTTAATTCCCGGAATGGCGGGACTGTCATATGTTGAAAGACTGGAGCGACTAGGCTTGTATACACTGGAATTTAGAAGGATGAGAGGGGATCTTATTGAAACATATAAGATTATTAAGGGGTTGGACATGTTAGAGGCAGGAAACATGTTCCCAATGTTGGGGGAGTCCAGAACCAGGGGACACAGTTTAAGAATAAGGGGTAGGCCATTTAGAACGGAGATGAGGAAAAACTTTTTCAGTCAGAGTGTTGTAAATCTGTGGAATTCCCTGCCTCAAAAGGCAGTGGAGGCCAAATCTCTGAATGCTTTCAAGAGAGAGTTAGATAGAGCTCTTAAGGATAGCAGAGTCAGGGGGTATGGGGAGAAGGCAGGAACGGGGTACTGATTGAGAATGATCAGCCATGATCACATTGAATGGCGGTGCTGGCTCGAAGGGCCGAATGGCCTACTCCTGCACCTATTGTCTATTGTCTATTGTCTAAACTACAAACCTGTGTGTTTTTGAAGTGTGAGAGGAAACCTGAGCCCCCGGAGAAATCCCACACGGTCACTGGGAGAACGTACAAACACTGTACAGACTGCACCCATAATCAGGATCAAACCCGCGTCTCTAGCGCTGTAAGGCAGCAAATCTACCGCTGCGCCACCGTGCCGCACAATGCACACATATCTGTTGAACTGCTGCAATAGAAGAATTTCATTGTTCTGTTTTGGGACAGATGACAATAAAACATTGTACCGCTTCACCACTGTGCATTGAATTGAATTGAATTCTCACATGTGACAAATCACAGTGAAATTAAATGTATTAATTTAATACACTGCGACGCCTAGACTATCGTTGGGTGATTCTGTACTTTGAAAATGCATTGATTTTTACAATCCATTTCAGAAAGAATTTTCACGTTTATTCGAGGGATTATTGTACCGGGTAAAATGAGCATATAGAAGGTAGACAGACACAAAATGTTGGAGTAATTCAGCGGGTCAGACAGTATCTCTGGAGAAAAGGAACGGGTGACTTTTCTGGTTGAGACCCTTCTTCAGACTGAGCGTCAGGGAGAAAGGGAAACGAGAGATATAGACAGTGACATCGAACAAATTGATGAAAGACAGGCAAAAAAGTAAAGATGATAAAGGAAACAGGCCATTGTCAGCTGTGGGCTAGGTGAGAACGAGTTTCAGACAGAAATTCAACTGAACGACTTCGAAACTGGTACAACGACTTGGGTGGGCATGTAGACATTTAAGAGAGTATAATGATATATGTTTCATATCCCATACTCTCAGGTAGTTAGCAAGTCAGACCATCTTGGATAGAGTGGATGTGGAGAGGATGTTTCCATTTTGGGAGAGTCTAGAACTGGAAGTCAAAGCCTCAGAATTAAAGGATGTTCTTTTTGGAAGGTGATGAGTTGAAATTTCTTCAGTCAGAGGGTGGTGAAACTGTGGATTTTTTTTGCCACAGATGGCTATGGAGGCCAAAGCAGTGGATATTTTTAAAGCAGAAATTTAAAGATTTTTTTCAGATTTTAGATTTAGAGATACAGCGCAGAAACAGGCCCTTCGGCCCACCGGGTCCGCGCCGCCCAGCGATCCCCGCACACTAACACTATCCTACACCCACTAAAGACAATTTTTACATTTGCCCAGCCAATTAACCTACAAACCTGTACGTCTTTGGAGTGTGGGAGGAAACCGAAGATCTCGGAGAAAACCCACGCAGGTCATGGGGAGAACGTACAAACTCCGTACAGTACAGCACCCGTAGTCAGGATCGAACCTGAGTCTCCGGCGCTGCATTCGCTGTAAGGCAGCAACTCTACCGCTGCGCCACCGTGCCGCCCTCTAAATAGATAGATTCTTGATTAGTACGGGTGTCAGAGGTTATGGAGAGAAGGCAGGAGAATGGGGTTAGGAGGGAGAGATAGATCAGCCATGATTGAATGTCGGAGTAGACTTGATGGGTCGAACGGCCTAATTCTGTTCCTATTCCTTGTGACCTTATAAATCAGGCTATAACACAGTTAGTGCACGGGGATTAATCTAAATGTGTGACCTGATGCGATGTCACTTCTCTCTCACAGTTGGATTAACACAGGGACATTTCTGGCTTCTTTCAAAATTCCGCGCATTCCTTTGGTACAACTCAAGTGCTCAAAATTACCCACATGTGTATTTTGGTGATTATGTTGGATGTTCTTCAGCAGACAGGGAATGAAAGGTTCGATGTGTATAAAAGGACAGCATCCTTGTATGTTTTTTTAAAAATCTGCTACTCAAAGCTTTTAAATGTTAAGACCGATGTGAATGTTAGGCAGCGGCAGTTCTATACTGGAGGCAAAATAAAATGGAGTAATGAAGATGATGCAGATTTTGTTTTCAAAACAGTTTAGATTATAGGGCAGGGGTGGAGTGGCTGCCTAATAATATTGCCAGACACCCGGGTTCGATCCTGACTATGGGTGCTGCCTGTGTGGAGTTTGTACGTTCTTCCTGTGACTGCATGTGTTTCCTCTCATGTTCCAAAGACGGGATTGGCTTCTGCAAATTGGCTTGTGCAAATTGTTCCTGGTGTGCAGGATAGAACAGGTGATCGCTGGTCAGCGTGGACTCGGTGGACTGGAGGGCACGTTTCCACATTGTGTCACTAAACTATGCTAAACTAAACTAAACTAAACTAAAGGATGCAAGATTATTAGTGCCACCTAATCAGCCAACATAAGAGCTTAACAAGAAGACACATCAGATTTTTTTCAAACTTCATAACCAGACCAGACTCCCCACTACTGATTCCATCGACACCAAGCTGGCTCGGAAAGCAGCCAACATAATCAAGGACCGTTTTCACCCCAGTCATTCCACCTTCTTCCCTCTTCCAGTGGGCAGAAGATACAGAAGCTTGAAAGCACGCACCACCAGATTCAGGAACAACTACTTCCCCATTGTTATCAGACTCGTGAGCGGTCCTCCCATAACCTAAGGGTGCGGTCCCGATCTTCCAACCTACCTCATTGAGGACCTTGCACTTTTTTTAAAATCTGCAATTTCTCTGTAACTGTACAAGTATAATGCTGTAACACTATGTTCTGCACTCTGGTATTTTTCTCTTTGTACCACCTGTTGTACAGGAAAGGTTGAGAGGGATATGGGCAGGTGGGACTAGTGTAGATGGGGCAGCTTGGTTGGCATGGGCAAGTTGGGCTGAAGGGCCTGTTTCCATGCTGTATGACTATGACCCTTGAATGCCCCTTTAAGAAAGGCCACACCACTACGAAGGACTAGTATTTGTACAAAGACCGAGTGGTTGCACAGTATTTCAGTTTTCAGTGTCAAGAGTCAATTCAGTGAATAAAATATTCAAGTTGTGGCCTTTCAGGGATTGCTATAAGTTGGGTGATACAGTTGAAAGGACAAAGTGTCTGGCCTGAATTCGCACTGCCTTCAGTATGATAGCGATCGAAATGATTCTTCATTAGGGTGGTCACCTCTTAGTTCTTCATCTAACCTGCTCCATTTAAAGAGAGTTAATGGTTCACGATACTTCACACACACACAGTGATGTGATCTGTACTAGTTGCTTCATTGACCCACATTGACCAAAAAGGGCAGGGAGAAAATCCAAATCTAAAACCAAGTGTGCGAAACTCTTCAGGCGGCACGGTGACGCAGCGATAGAGTTGCTGCCTTACAGCACTTTCAGTGCCAGAGGCCCAGGTTCGATCCCGACTACGGGTGCTGTCTGTACGGAGTTTGTACATTCTCCCCGTGACCTGCGTGGGTTTTCTCCGAGATCTTCAGTTTCCTTTCGCACTCCAAAGACATGCAGGTTTGTAGGTTAATTGGCTTGTATAATGCGTGTAGGATGGTGTCAATGTGCGGGTATCGCTGTTCGGTGTGGATTCGATGGGCCAAAGGGCCTGTTTTCGCACTGTATCTCTAAACTAAACTAAACTAAACAATAATAAAATCACAGAGTGCCTCCCTGACACGCTTCCAGAGTACAGGCATGTTGTTCCAGGGAATATTCAGATGTATTTTTTTGTTTTACCCAACTGGTTCCAATAGAAAACAAATGTTGAGTTTGTTTAGGAAGTCACCAAAGTGTCGTTCCACATCCCTGGGGCAACTGCTACATTCAGCGTGGGATAATCTGCGATTCATCAAGTCAGTTTTAGTCAATTATAATGGAGACTTCAGTTGCTAATTAATAAATTGTCTTTGAGTTGAATTTTTAATTAGACTGTTCTACAACAGCCTCGGGCTTTCAAGTTTTACTCTTTCACCAAATCCTTAGATTTTGTTTCGTTTAGTTTTGAGATACAGTGTGGAAACAGGCCCTTTGGCCCACTGAGCCCGTTCACTAGTTCTATCCTACACACAAGCGGCAATTTACAGAAGCCAATTAACCTACAATAACCTGCTCGACTTTGGAGTGTGGGAGGAAACTGGAGCACCCGGAGAAAACCCACGCAGTCAAAGGAGAACGCACAAACTCCGTACAGACAGCACCCGTAGTCAGGATCAAACCCGGATCTCTGGCGCTGCGAGGCAGCAACTCTACCGCTGCGCCACCGTGCCGCCCCAATTGGGCATAAAGTCACAGGAGACAGCAGTTGTGATGATGTTGCCAACTTATTCACCTGGGGGATATCGGTGCATGTAACATGGGTGAAACATATATGATGACAGGGGTCTGTTTGGTCATGCGGTCAAATCAACATGAACCAGACACCCTTTCCATGTTCCAAGGCATGATTAACAAAACTTGGAAGCCTCACTAAACCGGTTGGTGACTTTGGAAAAAGGCTTATCCCCGTGATAGTTTAGCTTAGTTAGTTTAGAACGACTGCACAGAAACAGATCCTTCGGCCCACAGAGTCCACACCGACCAGCGATCCCCGCACACTAACACTATCCTACACACACCAGGGACAATTTCCAATTATACCAAGCCAATTAACCTGCAAATCCGTACGTCTTTGAAGTGTGGGAGGAAACCGAAGATCTCGTAGAAAACCCACGCGGTCACGGGGAGAACGTACAAACTCCGTACAGACAGCACCCGTAGTCAGGATCGAACCCGGGTCTCTGGTGCCGTGAGGCAGCAACTCTACCGCTGTGCCATGACTTTGGAAAAAGGGTCCCTTATCCCTTGTGATAACTGTCCCAATTTTACAGAAGCTAAGAAGCATCATCTTAGAGAAGGCACCATCTGCTCCTCAATGCATAGATTGGCAAATGCCGTCTGTGAATTAATTGGGTATCCAAGCCTTTGAACATTGATATTAATAAGATGCCCCAACACCTGTGCCTATTTTCAAGGTAATGATTTAATTTGGGTCAAGTGGCTATTTCGTTTTCTGGTTAATTAAAATTGCTATTCTTATCATTTGCAACAGAAAGAAAATGATCAGCTTTGTTATGAAAAGTTACGAGTTTAAGATCATTATTCCCGGTTCCACATTGGCCTCATCAGCCACCACAGAACACAAGGAACCAGAGAGGAAGCAAGTCATTGGAATTATGATCCGAAAGGAAATCATGTAATATTGTGTGTGGCGTTTTTTACAAAGGCATTGAAATAAATGAGCTAAAGTTTTTTTCGAAGTTGCAAACAGTCTAATGGCAGAACATATTAAAGTGTACATTTTGTAACTGTAATTTTAGGGCTAGAAAATGGAAAAAGTTGCATGTTGTTAAATAGAGGCACGGTGGCGTAGCGGTAGAGTTGCTGCCTCACAGCGCCAGAGACCCAGGTTCGATCCTGACTACGGGCGCTGTCTGTACGGAGTTTGTACGTTCTCCCTGAGACCTGTGTGGGTTTTCTCCGGGTGCTCCGGTTTCCTCCCATGTTCCAACGACGTACCGGTTTGTAGGTTAATTGGCTTCGGTAAAACAAATTGTAAATGTTCCCTGGTGTGCAGCATGGTGCTTATATAATGTGTCGATCGCTGGTCGGCAGGGACTCAGTGGGACGAAGAGCCTGTTTCCACGCTATATCACTAATGACGTAAGTCTAAATTAAATAACAGATAGAGACTGGCGAACAATATACGATACGATATGATACGATACGATAAAAACTTATCCTTTGTTCTCCCTCCCCCCCCCGCCGGTCCCCATTGTTCTTCACGGTGGTCCCCCCACGCCAAATCCCAGTTATCTTCCCCTCCCTCCCCTCACACCCATCGACCGCCGACCGCAGGCCGATCGCGAGGCCCCACTGCCACCGAGGTCATGAAGAAAGACAGCGAAATAATTAGCGCTCACGAACAACACAATCCCTGATCCTCTCCATGTCGGCCTGGCCAACTCAGTGCAGCTTTTGCGAAACCAGACAGAGAGAATTGATTTCCCTACCCTGGGTAAAGGACTCTGGGTGTTCACCCTATTCATTCACCCTCACATTTTATACACCTCTGTAAGATCGCCCCTTATCCGCCTGTCCTCCAAGGAATAAAGTCCCAGCTTGTTCAGTCTCCCGAGACCTCAGGCCCTCAGTCCTGGCAACCTTCTTTGTCAATCCTCTCTGCACTCTTTGCAACTTAATGACACCACTCTTACAGCAGGGTGACTAAAGCTCAACACTGTACTGTAAATGTGGCCTCACCAACGTCTTGTACAACACAAGGTGTACTCACAAGTTAAATAAAATAGGAAACTTTCAACGTTCAAAAGAATGGGCAGCATCTGAACAGAGGGATTGGGAGACAGGGGAGGGGGAAGGAAGAGGGGGGGGGGAGAGAGGGAGAGGGGGAGAGGGGGAGAGGGGGAGAGGGGGAGAGGGGGAGAGGGGGAGAGGGGGAGAGGGGGAGAGGGGAAGAGGGGGAGAGGGGGAGAGAGGGAGAGGGGGAGAGAGGGAGAGGGAGAGGGAGAGGGAGAGGGAGAGGGAGAGGGAGAGGGAGAGGGAGAGGGAGAGGGAGAGGGAGAGGGAGAGGGAGAGGGAGAGGGAGAGGGAGAGGGAGAGGGAGAGGGAGAGGGAGAGGGAGAGGGGGAGAGGGGGAGAGGGGGAGAGGGGGAGAGGGAGAGAGGGAGAGGAGGAGAGAGAGGGGGAGAGGGGAGAGGGGAGAGAGAGGGAGATTTTTTCTTCTGACGCTCGAGAATGACTTGCTTCCTCTCTGGTTCCTTGTGTTCTGTGGTGGCTGATGAGGCCAATGTGGAACCGGGACTGGCCACCACAGGCAGGGCGGGTAGCTCTTGACAGGGTGGGGAGCTAGGGAGGAAGTCAAGGCAACTGCTGAGGATAGACCAGTTTCTGTGGTACACCTCATATTCCGCTTGGGTGGCTGCCAACCCAACAGTATGAACATTGAATTCTCTGCCTGATGAGGTAGTTGAGGTGGCCACTGTAATGCCGTTGAAAAGACACTTGGACAGGTTCATGGAATGGAAAGCTGTTCACTGCACCTCGGCACAGGTGACAATTATAATGAATTATAATAATAAAGTTAGTTTAGTGTAGTTGATTGTCACCTGTACCGAGGTACAGTGAAAAGCTATTTGTTGCGCGCTATCCAGTCAGTGGAAAGATTATACATGATTACAATCAAATGGTTCAATTATTTAATTGAGCCGTCCACAGTATACAGATATAGGATAAACGGAATATCGGATAGCGCAAGTTAAAGTTCAGTAAACTTCGACTAAAGATTGTCCGAGAGTCTTGAATGAGGTAGATCTTTGTCTTCCTTTGTGTCCATCATCCATGTTTCTTTTTTATTTTATTTAATTAATTTAATTTATTTTATTTTTTTATTTAGAGATACAGTGCGGAAACAGGCCCTTCGACCCACTGAACCCGCGCCGCCCAGCGATCCCCGCACATTAACACTATCCTACACACACTAGGGACTAGGTCATTCTGAATTTGATGATGTTTTGTAAAGCAGCCTCAGCTTTAACATGCCTGTTTGGCTGCCATTTTCCTCTCATTGTTTTCTGCACTGCTTTGTGGTGAAGCCTTGATTTTGAGCTTGAGAAGATGGTTTACCAGCACCTTGGGCAAGGTGGGGAAGGGGGAGGGGAGGTTGTATGCCACAAATTAGTAGATCAGTGTGTACTTTCAAGTAACAGCCTGCTTAGGGCAGCACGGTGGCACAACTGGTAGAGCCACTGCCTCACAGCGCCAGAGACCCGGGTTCAATTCTGCCCTCGGGTGCTATCTGAGTGGAGTTTGGACGTTCTCCCTGTGACCACGTGGGTTTCCTCCGGATGCTCCGGTTTCCTCCCACATCTCAAAGACGTGCAGGTTTGTAGGTTAATTGGCCCTCTGTAAATTGCCCCTAATGTGCAGGGAGTGGATGAGGAAGTGGCACAACGTAGAATTAATGTGTAGGACAAAAACTGCAGATGCTGGTTAAAATCAAAGGTAGACACAAAACGCTGGAGTAACTCAGCGGGTCTACCGTAGAATTAATGTGAACAGGTGATCAATAGTCGGCATGGACTCAGTGGGCCAAATGGCCTGTATCTAAAAAAAACACAATAATTTATCTTATATATATATGATAATATAATCATATATTATCAGTCACTGAGTCAGACGGAGTCAGGGGGTATTGGGAGAAGGCAGGAACGGGGTACTGATTGGGAATGATCAGCCATGATCACATTGAATGGTGGTGCTGGCTCGAAGGGCCGAATGGCCTCCTCCTGCACCTATTGTCCATTGTCCGTAATAGCAACCGCACTTGGTTCCAGGAGATAGTTGAAAACCTGTTGGGGGAAAAATATTGAATCATCTTTGCAAACTATAGCAAATCAGAAATTTGTGGCATCGGAGTTGAAATTAATTCTGAAAAGAAAAGATTTGGAACAGATGGAGAAACATGATTGTGATTCCGTTTGTAGCATTTGGAATTGTGTTGCCGGGCAGTGGCACAGCGGTAGAGTTGCTACCTTGGAGCATCAGAGATCCGGGTTCGATCTTGACCATGGGTGCTGTCTGTACGGAGTTTGTACCTTCTGCCCGTAATCACGTGGGTTTTCTCTGGGTGCTCCGGTTTCCTCCCACACTCCAAAGACGTGCAGGCTTAATTGGCTTCGGTGAAGATTGTAAATTGTCCCGAGTGTGTGTAGGATGGTGCTAGTGGGTGCGTATCGCTGCTCAGTGTGGGCTCGGGGGGCCAAAGGGCCTGTTTCCGCGCTGTATCTCTAAACTAAACTCAACTAAACTGAAGATACATATGATTTGATTTGTAAGGTGTCATCTGAGTAATTCTTTACACTTCTAACCTAGATGGAGATGTTGCAACCTTGCAGGTGTTGTGATGTTTAGTTTGGTTTGGTTTTATTAGTTTAGTGATACAGCGAGTAAACAGGCCCTTCTGCCTGCAACCAGCGATCACCACACACTAACGCTATCCTACGCTGGTGTAGCCAACAACAATTACAGGAGTAAACGAGCGGCACGGTGGCGCAGCGGTAGAGTTGCTGCCTTACAGCGAATGCAGCGCCGGAGACTCAGGTTCGATCCTGACTACGGGTGCTGTCTGTACAGAGTTTGTACGTTCTCCCCGTGACCTGCGTGGGTTTTCTCCAAGATCTTCGGTTTCCTCCCACACTCCAAAGACGTACAGGTTTGTAAGTTAATTGACTGGGCAAATGTAAAAAATTGTCCCTAGTGGGTGTAGGATAGTGTTAGTGTGCGGGGATCGCTGGGCGGCGCGGACCCGGTGGGCCGAAGGGCCTGTTTTTGCGCTGTATCTCTAAATCTAAACCTAAATCTAAATCTACGCACACTAGGGACATTTCTTTTAGACAATAGACAATAGACAATAGGTGCAGGAGGAGGCCATTCGGCCCTTCGAGCCAGCACCGCCATTCAATGTGATCATGGCTGATCATTCTCAATCAGTACCCCGTTCCTGCCTTCTCCCCATACCCCCTGACTCCGCTATCCTTAAGAGCTCTATCTAGCTCTCTCTTGAATGCATTCAGAGAATTGGCCTCCACTGCCTTCTGAGGCAGAGAATTCCACAGATTCACAACTCTCTGACTGAAAAGGTTTTTCCTCATCTCAGTTCTAAATGGCCTATCCCTTATTTTTAAACTGTGGCCCTTTGTTCTGGACTCCCCCAACATTGGGAACATGTTTCCTGCCTCTAACGTGTTCAACCCCTTAATAATCTTATATGTTTCGAGAAGATCCCCTCTCATCCTTCTAAATTCCAGTGTATACAAGCTTAGTCGCTCCAGTCTTTCAACATATGACAGTCCCGCCATTCCGGGAATTAACCTAGTAAACCTACGCTGCACGCCCTCAATAGCAAGAATATCCTTCCTCAAATTTGGAGACCAAAACTGCACACAGGTGCGTTCTCACAAAACAAATTACATCTATACCAAGCTAGTCAGCCTACAAACCTGTCTGTCTTTGGATGGTGGGAGAAAATCTGAGTTTCCCAGAGGAAATCCGTGCAGGACACGGGGAGAACGGACAAACTCCGTACAGACCCGGGTCTCTGGCGCTGTGAGGCAGCAACTCTACCGCTGCGCCAACGTTGTATAAAAAAATTGTCAGCATAGTCCCAGCCTGTTTCCATCATGTTGTCAAAGTGCAACCTTTCCACACAAAACCGCAATTAAGAAGGATTCTGACTCGAGTGGGTAGTGATTAAATATTTGTAATTATATTGTGGGTGTCAAAGATTAATTGTACAATTTAAGTGTCAAATCACCGAGGGCACGGGTTAAGACAAATCACTAAATCATTGGAAATAGCTTTTCTTAGAAGCTGTTGTGCTGCCAGCAACAATTACAGGAGTAAAAATAGAAAGTCAGTAAAATTCAGAGCACTGTGGTGGACAGATGTTCAAGAAACTTACCAATGTTCTCAAACATTCCTTGAATTGTGCCAGAGGTTTGTGAGTGTTCCAGTGGCAAGATTAATCCATTTTGTGGCCTCCTGAAAATCCTTGCTGCATCAAGAACGTCAATTAGTTTTGTTAAACTACATTTTTAAAGATTTTGTAAAACGTGTGCAGGGATAGGGTTCATTAGGATTGAACAGCAGGGTAGACTTGATGGGCCGATTGGCCTAATTCTCCTCCTATTCCTTATGACTTTCTGACCTATATGCAGGCATTTGAGATTACTTTAACTTGGTATCATGTTCAGGAAACAGGCATTATGGGCCGAAGGGCCTGTTCCTGTGCTGTATGGTTCAATGTTCAATGTTCTATCTTCTAATCTAACCCAATCTGACACAGAGAAGCAAACTTGAAAGGTTATAGCCTGGAGATTCTTAGTGCATGTGATGCAAATCTAAGGTAAATTAATCTATAAAAGGGCACAAAGTGCTGGAGTAACTTAGTGGGTCAGGCAGCATCTCTGGAGAACATGGATAGATGACGTTTCACAGAGTGCTGGAGTAACTCAGCGGGTCAGGCAGCATCTCTGGAGAACATGGATAGGTGACGCTTCACAGAGTGCTGGAGTAACTTAGTGGGTCAGGCAGCATCTCTGGAGAACGTGGATAGGTGATGTTTCGAGTCAGATCCTTCTTCAGAGTCTGAGTCTGAAACAGTCTGAAGAACGGTCCCAAGCCGGTCCATTTCCTATACGTTAGGTACAACAATATATATATATATATATATATATATATATATATATATATATATATGTGACAAATGTAAAACAGCAGGGTGGTGCAAAGATATAAAGGTATAAAGGGTTGCAGTGAGAAGGCAGGAGAATGGGGTTGAGAGGGATAAAGAGATCAGCCATGAATAAATGTCAGAGGAGACACAATGGACCAAATGGCCTTATTCTGCTCCTTTATCTCATGGTCTATGGTCAGTCGAAGTACTGTTACAGTAACCAATTCACCTCATAACCAGCACCAATTTGGGATGATCAACATCAACATGGTTCATGATGAGCCCTTGGCTCAAACGCAGTTGTAGACTGAAAGCAAGTTCTTCTCAGGAATTTTGGGGCATGCTTATTCACGCTCTGTTGCACAGGTATCCAAAGATTCCCAGCAATTATATTCTGGGGAAATGCCAGAATTTCTACTCCATGTCTCTGGAAAGTCTGGCCTGCTGCTTTGTGTCACTTTGCTTGGCCGTGAGGCAACCTCCCATCTCATTTTGAACGTTCACTTACCGGATAGTGAAAGGCTTGGAGAGAGTGGATGGGGAGAGGATATTTCCACTAGTGGGAGAGTCTAGGACCAGAGGCCACAGCCTCAGAATTAAAGGATGATCCTTTCGGAAGGAGATGAGGGAATTTATTTTGTCATTGTAGTGAATTTGTGGAATTCTTTGCCAGTGAAGGCTGTGGAGACCAAGTCAGTGGATATTTTTAAGGCAATTTAGATAGATTCTTGATTAGTGTGGGTGTCAGGGGTTATAGGGAGAAGACAGGAGAATGTGGTTAGGATGGAGAGATTGATCAGCCATGATTGAATGCCGGAATAGACTTGATGGGCCGATTGGCCTAATGTTGTTATACAAATACCTCATCCCTTACACATTAGGGACAATTTACTTTTACTTTACTTTACTTTGGGACAATTAAGTTATATTGTAAAGGCAATTTTGCAGCTATGCAGTTTTTTGTAATTGTTGATGTCTTATTTTCCTAGGCGGGGCGTTCTAAATCTCCACGAAAGTGCAGGAATCCATAACTTGGGCCCACCACGATGGCAGCTCATCCTCTGCTTGCTTGTCGTCATCATCATTCTGTACTTCACTCTCTGGAAAGGGGTAAAGACTTCAGGAAAGGTATTGCCTTTGACTTCTCATCATTTATCATATGTTATTTGTGATGACTCACCATTTTGTTTCATGATAAAAGTGAATCAGCGGGTCAGGCAACATCGCTGGAGAAAAGGAACAGGTGACGTTTCCAATCGGGCCGAAACATTACCTATTCCTTCTCTCCAGAGATGCTGCCTGACCTGCTGAGTTACTCCAGCATTTTGTGTCTGTCTTTGGTGTAAAACCAGCATTTGCAGTTCCTTCGTACACACAGTAAATAAGCGTACTGAATTTATCAAGGAACAAAGAGGGTGGCGAATATGTGGAATTCGTTGGCACAGAAGGCTGTGGAGGCCGTCAATGGATATTTTGAAGCGTTTAAAAAAATTCTTCATAATTTAAGTTTTTGCAGCTTTGTTTTTTAACACACAGCACGGAAACAAGCCCTTCAGCCCAAATTGTCCAAGATGCCCCATCTACACATTTGGCCCATACTCCTCGAACACTTTCTTATCCATGTACCTGTCCAAATGTCTTTTAAATGTTGTCACAGCACCTGCCTCAACTACCTCCTCTGGCAGCCCATTCCACATAGCCACCATCCTCTGTGTGGAAAAAGTAGCCCTTCAGGTTCCCATTAAATCTTTCCCCTCTCCCCTTAAACCTATGTCCCCTGGTCCTTGATTCCCCTAGTCTGGGTAAATGATTCAGTGGATTCACCTTAACCATTCCGCTCATGATATTTGCACATCTGTAAGATCACCCTTGATTCTGCTGGGCTCCAAGAAATAAAGTCCCAGCCTGCCCAAACCTCTCCCCGTAGCTCAGGCCCTCAAGTCCTGGCAACATCCTCCTAAGATTCATCTGTTTTCATCTTATATTCACTGTGATTAACAACTGGTTTTCAGTGAGATGCTCTGTTATAACATGTGTAGGAAAATAACTGCAGATGCTGGTACAAATCGAAGGTATCACAAAATACTGGAGTAACTCAGCAGGTCAGGCAGCATCTAGGAGAGAGGGAATGGGTGACGTTTTGGGTCGAGACCCTTCTTCAGACTGAAGTCTGAAGAAGGGTCTCGACCCAAAACGTCACCCATTCCCTCTCTCCTAGATGCTGCCTGACCTGCTGAGTTACTCCAGCATTTTGTGATACCTCTGTTATAACTTGTTCGTACAGGAGATATGCTTCAATTCAATCTTCATTATCCAAAACTGCACTGATATCCCTGGTGTCCACTTTGTAACACAATACATATTTCATGCATTGTTTGCAAAAAATCAGAACGATAACACTGTGGGGTGTGAGAGTGGCTGATATTAAATCATTCCAGATTGGAAAGAGAGCTTGCATATTTTCACTTCTGAGATCTTTTACTGTCAACATATTTGTATCATTTCCCAGAAAGGGAATGATGAAGAGCAAGTCAGTTTCCTTATGTGCGGTAGACATTTTGGCAAATAATTCAACTGGGTAACTCAATTTATTTCAGTGCTGTGTATTTGGGGAACAAAATACTTGAAAGAATGGTACATTGGAGAGGAAAGGTTGAGAGGGATAAGGGCCGAACTTGGGCAGGTTGGAACTGTGTAATACGGTGGCACGGTAGCGCAGCGGTAGAGTTGCTGCTTTACAGCGAATGCAGCACCGGAGACTCAGGTTCGATCCTGACTACGGGTGCTGCAGTGTAAGGAGTTTGTACGTTCTCCCCGTGACCTGCGTGGGTTTACTCCGAGATCTTCGGTTTCCTCCCACACTCCAAAGACGTACAGGTATGTAGGTTAATTTGCTGGGTAAATGTAAAAATTGTCCCTAGTGGGTGTAGGATAGTGTTAATGTACGGGGATCACTGGGCGGCACGGACTTGGAGGGCCGAAAAGGCCTGTTTCCGGCTGTATATATATGATATGATGATATAGGGCATCTTCGTTAGCATGGGCAAGTTGGGCTGAAGGGTGTGTTTCCATGCTGTACGACTCTGATGCGATCAAATTTTAACGGGAAAGCTCGTATATAGATAGTGGTATACACATAGGCGTCCAGAAGATTAAGATAGTGGCAATGTGCTCAAACTTAGACACAAAATGCTGGAGCAACTCAGTGGGTCGGGCAGCATTTCTGGAGAGAAGGAATGGGTGACGTTTCTTGGTCAAGACCCTTCTTCAGACTGGTTAGGGATAAGGGGAATGAGAGTTATAGACGGTGATGTGGAGAGATGAAGAACAATGATGCAAAAAAGTAACGATGATAAAGGAAACAGGCCATTGTTAGCTGTTTGTAGGGTGAAAGCGAGAAGCTAGTGTGACTTGGGTGGGGGAGGGATAGAGAGAGGGAATGCCGGGGCTATCTGAAGTGAGAGAAATCAATATTCATACCACAATATTCATGCCCAAACGAAATATGAGAAATATAATCTGCAATGGTGTGCCTTTAAATGGCACTGTTGTGGGGCCTGAGTTGGTCCAACTCATAGAAATACTTTGACAGCTGGATAAACTATGCCATCAGGCATGAATTAAAATCCAGTAAAACACTCATAAACATTAGGAAACAATTAAAGTCGTTTAAGTTAACCCAACAGATTTCTAAAAATGTTAATTACCAGAAACCTGCCTTTGCTGTCGAAATGGATGGAGTTCTTGAATCTGTACCTTGCCAAGCCGAGTGCAATGTGTGGTGGCCAGATTTCCCAGTGTAGTTGCTGGCAAATTACCTGAAACCGACGCTCTGGTTTAATTTAGTTTAGTTTAGGGATACAGCGCGGAAACAGGCCCTTTGGCCCACCGAGTCCAGACCGACCAGCGATCCCCACACATTAACACTATCCTACACTACACACAGTAATTTTACATTTTACATTTATAACCAAGCCAATTAACCAACAAACCTACACGTCTTTGGAGTGTGGGAGGAAACCGAAGTTCTTGGAGAAAGCCCACGCAGGTCACGGGGAGAACGTACAAACTCCGTACAGACAAGCACCAGTAGTCGGGATCGAACCCGGGTCTCTGGCGCTGTAAGGCAGCAACTCTACCGCTACACCACCGTGATGAGCCCTTGGTTCAAACGCAGTTGTAGACTCAAAGCAAGTTCTTCTCAGGAATTTTGGGGCATGCTTATTCACGCTCTGTTGCACAGGTATCCAAAGATTCCCAGCAATTATATTCTGGGGAAATGCCAGAATTTCCACTCCATGTCGCTCAGGAAAGTCTGGCCTGCTGCTTTGTGTCACTTTGCTTGGCCGTGAGGCAACCTCTCATCTCATTTTGAACGTTCACTTACCGGATAGTGAAAGGCTTGGAGAGAGTGGATGGGGAGAGGATGTTTCCACTAGTGGGAGAGTTTACGACCAGAGATCACAGCCTCAGAATTAATGGCCTACTCCTGCACCTATTGTCTATTGTCTATTGACTCTGTGCATACCTTGGCCGTGCAAAACAAAGAATTTCATTGTGACGCGACACTTAGGTATTCATTCATTCATTCATTCATTCATTCATTCATTCATTCATTCATTCATATCTAGTGTGGCAAGAAGAGTGATTGGATTGGAACAATGTGCCCCTTGCTCTTCCCTGCAGGTGGTGTGGATTACAGCAACCATGCCCTACATGGTGTTGTTCGTCTTATTGATCCGGGGGATCACACTGCCAGGCGCAATGGATGGCATCAAGGCCTACCTCAGCATTGACTTCGAACGCCTGAAGGAAGCTCAGGTAAGACCTTCCATTCCCCGTGATGGCACAAGGAACAAGTCAACGGGTATTCATAAGGCAGGGATGGATATATTCTTGATTAGTACGGGCGTCAGGGGTTGTGGGGAGAAGGTTGTGGGGTTAGGAGGGGAGAGATAGATCAGCCATGATTGCATGGGGGAGTCGACTTGATGGGCCGAATGGCCTAATTCCACTCCTCAGGAATCACTTTGGAACCTATGAGCTGCAGATGTCGGAATCTTCAGCAAAGGCCAATGTGCTGGAGGATCTCAGAAGATCAGGCAGCGTCCGCGGAGGATTAAACAGATGACGTTCTGGATCGGACTTGGGGGAAAAGTGGAAAAGAGAGTTGGGGATAGGACAAAGCCTGGCAAGTGATAGGTGGATACAGATGAGGGCGGGTTTTAGTGGGAGCTGGGTAGATTAAGTGACAAAAGCTAGAGGTGAAGGGGAGACAGAAGGGTGTTGGATACGTGGAAAGAGGAGGAGTGGATAGAACATGGATGAGAAAGGATTAGAGGGAAATAGGCCAGACGCTGGCAGGTGGGACTAGTGTAGATGGGGCATCTTGGTCAGCATGGGCTAGTTGGGCCGAAGGGCCTGTTTCCATGCTGTACGTCTCCATCGGTGAATGCACAACCGGGAAAGGCTCACCGACCCGAAACGTCGTCTGTCCATTTCCTCCACAGATGTTGCCTGACACGCTGAGCTCATTCTGCACATTGTGGTTGTGTTCCACCTCTCACGAGGCAGGTTGAAGCAAGCTTTAGGACTGGCTTATCCGTGATTAACTTATCTTAAGTAGGATCCTACGTAAACATATTTTTTTGTGATGTTTCAATGCCCTGAAACACTCGATACTAGATTTTCATTTGAGCTGTGTTTGATAGCAACATGGCTGCAGGTAGTTCTTAGCTCTGGACAACTGGGCAGGGGTACTGATTGAGAATGATCAGCCATGATCACATTGAATGGCGGTGCTGGCTCGAAGGGCCGAAGGGCCTACTCCTGCACCTATTGTCTATTGTCTATTGTCTATTGACAATGAATGAATGAATGAATAAGTTTATTGGCCATCTATGTACACATACAAGGAATGTGCCTTGGTGCTCCGCTCGCAAGTAACAACACGAACATACAGTAAACTAGTAAGAATAGAGCTTAAAACAATGAAAACATTAAGAATACAACATTACGGGTTAATCAAGTGAGTGAAATAAACCAGAGCAAAAAGATGGTTCAATTCTAACACCCGGTGACGTCTTTGAGGAGTTTGTATATCCGCCCAATGTCAATGTGATCTGGTTTTCTGCCATATTCCAATGGGCCGTTTGGCAGGTTGTTGTGATTGAAGAGAGTTAGGGTGGAGGGCAGAGGTTAGGCATGGAAGAGAGAATAGGTCACATGGAGGCAAGTGAGGGAACGGGACAGGCATAAAATGCTGGAGTAACTCAGTGGGACAGGCAGCATCTCTGGAGAGAAGGAATGTGTGACGTTTCGGCCTGAGACCCTTCTCCAGACTGAGATGGATCAGAATGGGATTACTGGAATCGTTCAGAGTGCTGGCAAGGACCGCATGGACCAAGTAGCCCGCTTCTATGTTTAATGAACTACGAGAAGTTTAAATGAAAATCTCAGATTTATGAACGAAACGACAGCCTGCTGTGCTGGAACAAAACTCGCATCGCGTGCATTTAAATAATAATTCAAAAGACTTTGCCAGAGTTTTTTGGCTCGCCTTATCCTTGTCATCCGAGAATCCATCTCCACTCATCCTCACGCAACAACACATCCATTAACTGAAGAAGAGCTAAAAGAGAGGTTGAATCTGATTTAAATCTATATTTCAATTTGTAAATGTGGCAATTATTTTGTTTTGTGGATGAATAGATTGCTAGAAGTTAGCAGTTTTAGTATAGTTTAGTTCATTATTGTCACATGTACCGAGGAACAATGAAAAGCATTTTGTTGCATGCTATCCAGACAGCGAATAGACTGTTATCCTCCACAGCTGCAGAAACCCTCATCCACGCCTTCATCACCTCCCGTCTGGACTACTGCAACAGCCTCCTCTATGGCGCACCCTCAAAAATCATCAATAAACTTCAATACATTCAAAACTCCGCTGCCCGTCTACTCACACACACCTCGATCCGTGACCATATCACCCCCGTCCTTTATAAACTCCACTGGCTCCCCATCCCCCAGAGAATCCAGTACAAAATCCTCCTCATAACCTACAAAGCCCTCCATAACCTGGCCCCATCCTACCTGACCGACCTCCTCCACAGGCACACTCCCACCTGCACCCTCCGCTCTGCCGCTGCCAATCTCCTATCCCCCCACATCCGGACTAAACTCAGATCCTGGGGGGACAGGGCTTTCTCCATCGCTGCTCCCACCCTATGGAACTCACTACCCCAAACCGTTAGAGACTCCCCCACACTCACCA
Organism: Rhinoraja longicauda; assembly: GCF_053455715.1. Classification (NCBI taxonomy): domain Eukaryota; kingdom Metazoa; phylum Chordata; class Chondrichthyes; order Rajiformes; family Arhynchobatidae; genus Rhinoraja; species Rhinoraja longicauda. Next base: position 3,931,119 of record NC_135958.1, on the reverse strand, counting down.
CATTCAAAACATCGCTGAAGTCTCACCTGTTCAGTACTGCCTTCAACCACTGAAGGTCACCTCACCTACTGTCTCCTTTCTCTGTTCATTTATTTATTTACTTATTTATCTATTTATTAATTTCCCTATGTTCTCAAAATCTCTGTAAAGCGTCTTTGAGTATATGAAAAGCGCTATATAAATAAAATGCATTATTATTATTATTATTATAATCAAGTCATCCACAGTGGACAGATACAGGATAAAGGGTGCGACATTTAGTGCAAGATAAAGTCCAGTAAAGTCTGAGTTAAAGATAGCTCGAAGTTCTCCAACGAGCTAGATGGAATGTCAGGACCACTCTCTAGTTGGTGAGAGGATGGTTCAGTTGCCTGATTACAGCTGGGAAGAAACTGTCCATGAATCTGGAGAAATGCATTTTCTCACTTCCCTGTACCTCGTGCCTGATGGGAGAGGGGAGCAGAGGGAGTGTCTGGGGCGTGACTGGTCCTTGATTATGCGGGTGGCCTTGCCAAGACAGCGTGAGGTGTAGGTGGAGTCAATAGAAGGGAGGTTGGCCTGCGTGATGGTCTGGGCTACGTACACAATGCTCTGCAATTTCTTGCTGCCTTGGATGGAGCTGTTCCCAAACCAAGCTGTGGTGCATCCTGATAAAATGCTTTCTATGGTGCATCTGTAGAAGTTGGTGAGAGTTGTTGGGGACATGCCGAACCTCCTAAGCCTTCTGTTGGTGTGCTTTCTTGGCCATTGCTTCAATAAGGCTGGTTCAGTACAAATTGCTGGTGATATTTATTCCTAAGAACTAAGCGGCGTGGTGGCGCAGCGGTAGAGTATCTGCCTTGCAGCGCCGGAGACCCAGGTTCGATCCCGACTACGGGTGTTGTCTGCACGCATGGAGTTTGTACATTCTCCCTGTGACCTGCGTGGGTTTTCTCCAAGATCTTCGGTTTCCTGCCACGCTCCAAAGACATACAGGTATGTAGGTTAATTGGCTTGGTAAATGTAAAAATGATCCCTAGTGTGTGCAGGATAGTGTTAATGTGCGGGGATCGCTGGTCGGCGCGGACCCGGTGGGCTGAAGGGCCTGTTTCCGTGCTGTATCTACAAACTAAACTAAACTAAGCTAAACTTGACTTTGGCGCCAGCAATGTAAACAGGGGTGTGTGTACCATTCGCTTCCTGATGTGGGTCCCAATCTCCTTTGCCTTGCAGGCAATGAGGGAAATGGTTGTTCACTTGGCACCAGGTTATGAGGTTCTCAAACCCCTTCCTGTACTCTGTCTCGTCATTATTTGATGGCAATGATTGTAGAATGCTATTGTAGGTGTGGAAGTTGGTTAAAATCTATCATTTGCCTTTTCCTGGGCTGTCTTAATAACAACGTTACCATTGATATTGTCACTGGATTTTCACTGCAATCAACAATATTCCCTTTTGTCTTCTTCGAGCAGTTCCAGATGACTCAGAGTGGCTCCAGTAGCAACATGTGTTTAGCTTTATAAAAGGAAAAAAGAGAAAAATATATCTCTGACGTTTGAACATTTGGCAGCCGTTGCCCAAGTACATCCTTCAATGCACGTCAGATGGAAAGATTTGAAACAAACTTCGTGAGCTTCCTATTTGACATTGTCAAAGTCTGAATCACACAAACATTGTGAAACTAGATGCTTTCAAGAGAGGGTTAGATTTAGTTCTTAGGGCTAATGGAATCAAGGGATATGGGGAGAAAGCAGGAACGGGGTACTGATTTTGGATGGGCAGCCATGATCATATTGAATGGCGGTGCTAGCTCGAAGGGCCGAATGGCCCGCTCTGGCATCTCTTTTCTATGTTTCTATGTTTCTAAACTTCCAGATCAATATGGAAAGGTGTTTCGCAGAACACCTTCGCTCAGTCCGCCTGGACTTATCAGATCTTCCGGTTGCCAAACACTTTAACTTCCCATCCCATTCCTACACTGACCTTTCTGTCCTGGGCCTCCTCCATTGTCAGAGTGAGGCTAAACGCAAATTGGAGGAACATCCTCTCATATTTCGCTTGGGCAGCTTACAGCTCAGTGATATGAATATTGATTTCTCTACCTTCAAGTTACCCCTGCATTCCCTCTCTCTCTTATCCCTCCCCCACCCAAGTCACACCAGCATTTTGTTCCCACCTAACTACAGCTAACATTCCTTTATCATCGTTACTTTTTTTGCATCTCTTTCATTCACGTGTTTTTTTTGTCTCGACATCATCGTCTATATCTCTCGTCTCCCTTTCCCGTGACTTTCAGTCCAAAGAAGAGTCTTGACCCGAAACATCACCCATTCTTTCTCTCCAGAGATGCTGCCCGTCCCGCTGAATTACTCCAGCATTTTGTGTCTATCTTTGGCTCAAACCAGCATCTTCAGTTCCTTCCTACACAGTATGGATAGCTATGTAGCTTAAGGCTTGTATTTCAAGAACAGCTTTTTCTAGGTTTCTATGTTTTTCTAGGTTTCTATGTTTCTATTAAACTACCCCTCTCTGCCCAAACATGATCTACATCTCTCCATTCCCTGAAGGTTCATGTGTTTGTCTAAACATCTCTTAAATGCCACTATCGTATCTGCTACCACCACCGCCACCTCTGGCAGCGAGTTCCAAGCACCCACCACTCTCCTTTAAACTCCCCTCCTCTCACCTCAAAAGTATACCATCTGGTCTTTGACATTTCTATCCTGTTGGAAAGATTCTGATTGTCTACCCTATCTTTACCTCTCATAATTATATCAATTTCTATCACCTATCCCCCCCCCCCTCACCCTCTGTCACTCCAGAGTTATCGACTCTTGTTTGTCAACCCTTTTTCTCTTTCAACAAAACTTCTCATGGTTTTAAATGTTACTGTGGGATTTCTTCGAAACCCATTTTCTTCTGAGGAGAACAAATCTTACTCACTCTCTGAAATGAACTCCTTCAGCTCTTGGCTTTATCCATCTAAAATAATCTCTTTATCGCCTTCCTTGAGTCCTTCGCGTTGTCATGAGGTTTTAAGGCCCGAACCCGAGTTTGATTCTCCAGCTGAATCCAAACAGAGTTTCTGAAGTTCTTGTACAATTTCCTTGCTTTAAAACGAGGTGCCTTTAATAAGGTCAAGCATCCTAAGGTTAACGATCGCACATGGTAAGGTTTAAAATTGCACCATTTGGTTTGTATTGCTTCTCCTTAATCTTCCTGTCAATGTAAATCCCTCTGCACCTCTCCACATTATATTTGGTCTGTGCTAAGTCTACCTATTTCACCGTTCTTTGAAGTCTGCCCTGACCCTCTTTATTATTTGCGACATTTTCAAGTTTTCCAATTCATCACCGAAGTTTGGAACGATGCCCTGTGTACCTAAATCCAAGTCATTAATAAACATCATGAAGTACAGTGAATTACTACAAATCCCAACGGCTGTAATTTTACTAATGAATCTATGAAGAGGCAATTTGTCACTCAACTTTTCAAAGTCCACATTCATATTTCAACTGCAACTGCAATTGTCAGGTGCATCATAGACATTAAAATTAATTTGTTTTTAACTCTTTAAGCTGAAGCTCATATCCTGGTCTACGCTGAATATTGTGCACTAGTTCTCTCCTGAGATGCTGCCTGACCCGTTGAGTTACTCCAGCATTAGGGGTCTACCATTGAGCACTGGTTAATGCTTTTAGAAATCATGAGAAAACAATTACAATTTCAGTACGTGAAAGAATGATGCTGCACTAGTCAATATTCAATGCCAGAAAGATTGATTGTTAGTTTAGTTTAGTTTACTTTGGAGGTACAGCACCGAAACAGCCTCTTCAGCGCATCGAGTCCGCACCAACCAGCGATCCCTGCTCATTAACACTATCCTACACAAGGTACAACTTTTACTCAAGCCGATTAACCTACAAACCTGCACGTCTTTGGAGTGTGGGAGGAAACCGAGGTTCTTGGAGAAAGCCCACGCAGGTCACGGGGAGAACGTACAAACTCCGTACAGACAGCACCCGTAGCCGGGATCGAACCTGGGTCTCTGGCGCTGTAACTCTACCTCTGCGCCACCGTGCAGTGACGTAGTTAATATCGCACGTTTGAAGACACAAGGTACTGCAAATGCTGGTCTACAAAAAAACGCACAGAGTGCTGGAGTAATTCGGCAGGTCGGGTAGCATCTCTGGAGAACATGAATAGGTGACATTTGGGATTGGGGCCCTTCTTTAGTGTGTCTGGAACTGCAAGGGCCAAATATACTAGAATAGATTAGGGGGACTTTATAAAGAATAGACAATAGGTGCAGGAGGAGGCCATTCGGCCCTTCGAGCCATTCAATGTGATCATGGCTGATCATTCTCAATCAGTACCCCGTTCCTGCCTTCTCCCCATACCTCCTGACTCCGCTATCCTTAAGAGCTCTATCTAGCTCTCTCTTGAATGCATTCAGAGAATTGGCCTCCACTGCCTTCTGAGGCAGAGAATTCCACAGATTCACAACTCTCTGACTGAAAAAGTTTTTCCTCATCTCCGTTCTAAATGGCCTACCTCTTATTCTTAAACTGTGGCCCCTTGTTCTGGACTCCCCCAACATTGGGAACATGTTTCCTGCCTCTAACGTGTCCAACCCCTTAATAATCTTATACGTTTCGATAAGATCTCCTCTCACCCTTCTAAACGATACCATTCTCTCAGCGATAGTGTGCAGGTAAGATTAAGAATTTTTGGACGTGTTAAATCACATATTAATGCTTTGTTTGAAATTAAAGTTATATTTGTCCATAAATTTGGGAGGACAGACTCGCTGTTATTTTGTCAGCATGATTTGTTCCCATTTGGTTTGATGAGCAAATTGCCACAGCAGCAGATGTAACTGAAATGTTTCCACCTTCAAATTTGAAAGAGTGTTCTTACATTTTGTTCTCAACCTTATTTATTCTTGCAGAAATAAATCTGGTTGCTTTGACATTTTGACATTACATGAAATCCTCACGATCACAAGCAATTAAATAAATAAATTGCCTTTTGGCCCTTCTGAATAATCGGTCTGCTTGCCTTGTTCCAACTGTTCTTAAGCCAGACTCTGTGCTAGGCTTTAGAGAGAGGAATATCTATTTAGCTACAGCACATTGGCGCAGCGGTAGAGTTGCTGCCTTACAGCGCCAGAGACCCGGGTTCGATCCTAACTACGGGTGCTGTCTGTATGGTGTTTGTACCTTCTCTCTGTGACTGCGGGGGTTTCCTCCAGGTGCTCCGGTTTCCATCCACAATCCAAAGACATACAGGGTTGCAGGTGAATTGGCTTGGTATAAATGTAAAATTGTACGGCAGTGTTAACGTGCGGGATTGCTGCTCGGTGGGGACTCGGTAGGCCGAAGGGCCTGTTCCCGCGCTGTGTCTCTAAAACTAAACTACTAAAAGCCTAAAGGTGGGATGCTCCTGAAATGAAAGTTGCAGTGGTAAGTTCTGTCTGATTTTTATCAGGTTACAAAAATAAACAGAAAAAAATGATTTTACTTCATGATAAGGACAATTATAAATAGGCAATAGACAATAGACAATAGGTGCAGGAGTAGGCCATTCGGCCCTTTGAGCCAGCACCGCCATTCAATGTGATCATGGCTGATCATTCTCAATCAGTACCCCGTTCCTGCCTTCTCCCCATACCCCCCTGACTCCGCTATCCTTAAGAGCTCTATCCTGCTCTCTCTTGAATGCATTCAGAGAATTGGCCTCCACTGCCTTCTGAGGCAGAGAATTCCGCAGATTCACAACTCTCTGACTGAAAAAGTTTTTCCTCATCTCCGTTCTAAATGGCCTACCCCTTATTCTTAAACTGTGGCCCCTGGTTCTGGACTCCACCAACATCGGGAACATGTTTCCTGCCTCTAACGTGTCCAACCCCTTAATAATTTTATGCGTTTCGATAAGATCCCCTCTCATGCTTTAAATTCCAGTGTAAATGGTAAATCAAAGGAAGAGGCAAGTGATCATTTCTTATTTCGTGTTATCTTGTTAAGTTTTCAAATGTTTTTGTACGGAGTTTGTACGTTCCCCCTGTGACTTCGTGGGTTTCCTCTGGGTGCTCCGGTTTCCAACCATAGTCCAAAGACGTACAAGTTTGTAGGTTAATTGGCTTCGTTGGTGTGTAGGATAGAACCAGCGTATGGGTGATCGTTGATCGGAGTAGACTCAGTAGGCCAAAAGGGCCTGTTTCCGTGCTGTGTCTCTGAAACTATAAGAAATAAGGGTAGTGTTGCCAGCAAAAGTAGCACTGAACTTACAAACAACTCACTGCTCCATCCCTGCACATTAAAAAAACAGAGACACCATGTTCTGGACACTGTTTTGACGGAAGCCAAACACTTCCGTTCAAAGAAATAGGAAAATACTTAAATTCAACGTACGAGATGAATGAAGAAAGACATGAATGCTGGAGTAACTCAACGGGACAGGCAGCATCTCTGGAGAGAAGGAAAGGGTGATGTTTCGGGTCAAGACCCTTCTTCAGACTGAATGGATTTTCCCCGTGTGCTCCGATTTCCTCCCACAATCCAAAGACGTACAGGCTTGTCGGTCTGAAAGAGGGTCTCGACCCGAGATGACACCTATTCCTTTGTTTCAGAGATGCTGTCTGACCCGCTGAGCTACTCCAGCTTTTTGTGTCCATCTTCAGGCTTTGTAGATTCACATGTTCACAAGTTACAGGAGTAGAATTAGGCCATTCGGCCCATCGAGTCCACTCCGCCATTCAATCATGGTTGATCTCTGCCTCCTAATTCCATTTTCCTGCCTTCTCTCCATAACCCTTGACACCCGTTCTAATCAAGAATTTGTCTATCTCTGCCTTAAAAATATCCACTGACTTGGCCTCCACAGCCCTCTGTGGCAAAGAGTTCCACAGATTAACTACCCTTTGACTAAAGAAGTTCCTCCTCACCTCCTTTCTAAAAGAGCGCCCTTTAATTCTGAGGCTGTGACCTCTGGTCCTAGACTCTCCCACCAGTGGAAACATCCTCAACCTTCTGTACTCCAGGTACCCCCTCAAGCTTCTGAACTCCAGCGAGTACAGGCCCAGTGCTGTCAAATGCTCATCATATGTTAACCTACTCAATCCTGGAATCATTCTTGTAAACCTCCTCTGGACCCTCTCCAGAAGCAGCACATCCTTCCTCAGGTATGGGGCCCACATTTGCTCACAGTACTCCAAATGCAGCCTGACCAGAGCCTTATTAAACCTCAGCATAACCTCTCTGTTTTTATATTCCAGTCCTCTTGATATAAATGCCTGCATTGAATTTGCCTTCCTTACTACCGATTCGACTTGCAAATTAACTATTTGGGAGTTCTGCACCAGCACTCCCAAGTCCCTTTGCACCTCCGATTTCTTGAATTCTCTCTCCATTTAGAAAATGGACATTTCCTAAGAGGTTAATTGGCTTTGGCAAAGATCCCGAGGGAGTGTCGGATAGTGTTAGTGTGTGGGATCGCTGGCTGCACGAACTCGGTGGGCCGAAGGACCTGTTTCTTGCACTGTATCTCCAAACTAAACTAAACTAAACCACAAAATTAGTTCATTATCCAGCATCAAATAAGGAAAATCAGCAAAAAAAGGTGTAATTCTGTGACATTCACATCTGGGTGTCAGCAGTTATGGGGAGAAGGCAGGAGAATGGGGTTAGGAGGGAGAGATTTCTTCAGTCAGAGGGCAGTGAAACTATGGAATTCTTTGCCGCAGAAGGCTGTGGATGCAAAGTCAATGGATATTTTTAAGGCAGAGATAGATAGATTCTTGATTAGAACGGGTGTCAGGGGAAAAAAGGCAGGAGAACGGTAAAGATAGATCAGCCATGATTGAATGGCAGAGGAGGCTTGAAGGGCCGAACGACCTAATTCTGCTTCTCTCACTGATGAACTCATGAACTTATGAAGAGTGAATGTTAATAGTTTAACTGTTAACTATAGGGGTTAATAGTTTATCATCTATTGAGTGAGAAATTGCAAGTATTGTTCCTGGGGTAAGTGATTAGTTGCGATGGCACTCGGCCTGACCAGTGCATAGACACCCAGTTCAGACTCTGGTCACTGCGTTATGTTACCCCTGCTCCCTCTCTTAATCTGTAGAGCAGGACTCTCCGCACTTTGGGCCAGTTGCTGTTCACTGCGAGAGGCGGGTAGGGTCGATAAGTTCAGAAACATGGATAGAAAATTGGTTGACAGACAGAAAGCAAAGAGTGGGGATAAATGGGTCCCTTTCGGAATGGCAGGCAGTGACCAGTGGGGTACCGCAAGGCTCGGTGTTGGGACCCCAGCTATTTACGATATACATTAATGACTTAGATGAAGGGATTAAAAGTACCATTAGCAAATTTGCAGATGATACTAAGCTGGGGGGTAGTGTGAATTGTGAGGAAGATGCAATAAGGCTGCAGGGTGACTTGGACAGGTTGTGGGAGTGGGCGGATACATGGCAGATGCAGTTTAATGTAGATAAGTGTGAGGTTATTCACTTTGGAAGTAAGAATAGAAAGGCAGATTATTATCTGAATGGTGTCAAGTTAGGAAGAGGGGGTGTTCAACGAGATCTGGGTGTCCTAGTGCATCAGTCACTGAAAGGAAGCATGCAGGTACAGCAGGCAGTGAAGAAAACCAATGGAATGTTGGCCTTCGTAACAAGAGGAGTTGAGTATAGGAGCAAAGAGGTCCTTCTACAGTTGTACCGGGCCCTGGTGAGACCGCACCTGGAGTACTGTGTGCAGTTTTGGTCTCCAAATTTGAGGAAGGATATTCTTGCTATTGAGGGCGTGCAGCGTAGGTTCACTAGGTTGATTCCCGGAATGGCGGGACTGTCGTATGTTGAAAGGCTGGAGCAATTAGGCTTGTATACACTGGAATTTAGAAGGATGAGGGGGGATCTTATTGAAACATATAAGATAATTAGGGGATTGGACACATTAGAGGCAGGAAACATGTTCCCAATGTTGGGGGAGTCCAGAACAAGGGGCCACAGTTTAAGAATAAGGGGTAGGCCATTTAGAACGGAGATGAGGAAGAACTTTTTCAGTCAGAGAGTGGTGAAGGTGTGGAATTCTCTGCCTCAGAAGGCAGTGGAGGCCAGTTCATTGGATGCTTTCAAGAGAGAGTTGGATAGAGCTCTTAAGGATAGCGGAGTCAGGGGGTATGGGGAGAAGGCAGGAACGGGGTACTGATTGAGAGTGATCAGCCATGATCGCATTGAATGGCGGTGCTGGCTCGAAGGGCTGAATAGCCTACTCCTGCACCTATTGTCTATTGTCTATTGTCCTAAACAAGTTTTCCAGACAAGGAGATCTGCTTTTCTAATCAGAAATTTGCAGCAAGATACCATTAGAAGCTTCTTTTTCTAAATCTAAAGTAAACAATTGAAAAAGAAGATGCAAACGAGGAAAGCCTTCAAAGCACAAAACCTTGCAAAACATATTGCCAGTACATTAATAATTTTGCTTGTAAGGTAGCGCGGTGTCGAAGCGGTCGAGTTGCTGCCTGACAGCGCCAGAGAACGTAGTCCGGGTTCGATCCTGGCTACGGGTGCTGTCTGTGCGGAGTTTGTACGTTCTCCCCGTGACCCGCGTGGATTTTCTCCGAGACCTCTGGTTTGCTCACACACTCCAAAGACGTCGTGGTTTGTAGGTTAATAGGTTTGGTATGAAATGTAAAATTGTCCCTAGTGTGTGCAGGGTAGGGTTAGTGTGCGGAGATCGCTGATCGGCGGGGTCTCGGTGGGCCGAAGGGCCTGTTTCCGCGCTGTATCTCTAAACTAAACTGAACTAAACTACTGCAGTGAATATTTAGCAAAATTGGCTCAACTAAGTGGTTTTCAATGCTCACATTTTAGGACCGACAAGGTTCAAATGAACATCTGCTGTTCTTATTTTCTTTCAAATCATTCAAGGCACATTCTTTGGAAACTCAGACATTTTGGAAAGGTGGATGTTAAACATCTGGAACAATTCTTCTGATTATTAGGGATGAAACACAAAAGAGGAGCAATACGGCAAATGAGGCGTACCTGTAGTCAAGGGGTGACAACTATCTCACTCCCAAATACAGGACAAGTTGACGTCACCGACCCACGCCCCACGTGGCCTCACCCAGCCAGCGGCCACGTGCTCCCGCTCCACCAATGGCGGCCGCCCGGGCCGGGAGGCGGGTTGCTATGCAACCTCCGTTAGGCAGCGCCCGGGCCTCCGGACCTAGACTGGCCGGACCTACACGGTCTGGACCTACAGCGTCCGGACCTACAGCGTCCAGGCCTACAGCGTCCGGACCTACAGCGTCCAGTCCCACAGCGTCCAGGCCCACAGTGTCCGGGCCTACAGCATCCAGGGCCACAGTGTCCAGGCCCACAGCGTCCAGGCCCACAGCGTCCGGGCCTACAGCATTCGGGCCCACAGCGTCCGGGCCTACAGCATCCGGGCCTACAGCGTCCGGGTCCACAGCATCCAGGGCCACAGCGTCCACAGCGTCCGGGCCTACAGCGTCCAGGCCCACAGCGTCCGGGCCTACAGTGTCCGGGCCTACAGCGTCCGGGCCTACAGCGTCCGGGCCTACAGCGTCCGGGTCTACAGCATCCAGGCCCACATCGTCCAGGCCTACAGCGTCCGGGCCTACAGCGTCTGGGCCTACAGCGTCCGGGTCTACAGCATCCAGGCCCACAATGCCCAGGCCTACAGCGTCCGGCCCTACAGCATCCGGGCCTAAAGCGTCCCGGCTTACACCCCCCCCCCCCCCCCGTGCCTAATACGGGACAAGGGCGGTTCCTTATGGGACAAACCAATTTAGCCCAAAATACATGATGTCCCGGCTAATACGGGACAGTCGGCAACCCTACTATAGTCCCACTCTACAAACCTATGAATGTAACTGAAGTACCTAGTCACTAATCCTGCGTTGAACGATGTAAGCAGATTTCTGGCGTACCTTGCTGATACATTTGAAGTTACTGCAGTAGGAATTGTAGCCCCTTATTTAGGCTGTAAATTTATAAACAGCATAGAAATGCATTGCTGGCCACAAACCACCCGTTTACACAGATCCTGGACACAAGGAACTGCAGATGCTTTAGTTGAGTTAAGTTTAGATTAGTGATACAGTATGGACATTTAAGAATTAGGACTTGTGACAAGAGAGGGGCGGCACAGTGGAGCACGGTAGAGTTGCTGCCTTACAGCGCTTGCAGCGCCAGAGACCCTGGTTCGATCCCGACTACGGGTGCTGTCTGTATGGAGTTTGTACATTCTCCCTGTGACCTCGTGGGTTTTCTCCGAGATCTTCGGTTTCCTCCCACCAAAGACGTACAAGTTTGCAGGTTAATAGACAATAGACAATAAGGGGTAGGCCATTTGGAGAGAAGGAATGGGTGATGTTTCATTCGAGACCCTTCTTCAGACCTGAGACAATAGACAATAGACAATAGGTGCAGGAGTAGTCCATTCGGCCCTTCGAGCCAGCACCACCATTCAATGTGATCATGGCTGATCATTCTTAATCAGTACCCCGTTCCTGCCTTCTCCCCATACCCCCTGACTCCGCTATCCTTGAGAGCTCTATCTAGCTCTCTCTTGAAAGCATTCAGCGAATTGTCCTCCACTGCCTTCTGAGGCAGAGAATTCCACAGATTCACAACTCTCTGACTGAAAAAGTTTTTCCTCATCTCAGTTCTAAATGGCCTACCCCTTATTCTTAAACTGTGGCCAAATTGGCTTGGTATAAATGTAAAATTGTCCTGTGTGTGTAGGATAGTGTTAGTGTGTGGGGATCGCTGGTCAATGGGGACACGGTGGGCCGAAGGACCTGTTTCCACCCTGTATCTCTCACTAGGTTAATTCCCGGAATATTAGGTTAATTCCTGGAATGGCGGGACTGTCATATGTTGAAAGACTGGAGCAGCTAGGCTCATATACACTGGAATTTAGAAGGATGAGAGGGGATCTTATCGAAACGTATAAGATTATTAAGGGGTTGGACATGTTAGAGGCAGGAAACATGTTCCCAATGTTGGGGGAGTCCAGAACCAAGGGCCACAGTTTAGGAATAAGGGGTAGGCCATTTAGAACGGAGATGAGGAAACACTTTTTCAGTCAGAGAGTTGTAAATCTGTGGAATTCTCTGCCTCAGAAGGCAGTGGTGGCCAATTCTCTGAATGCATTCAGGAGAGAGCTAGATAGAGCTCTTAAGGATAGCGGAGTCAGGGGGTATGGGGAGAAGGCAGGAACGGGGTACTGATTGAGAATGATCAGCCATGATCACATTGAATGGGGCGGTGTTGGCTCGAATGGCCGAATGGCCTACTCCTGCACCTATCGTCTATTGTCTATTGTCTATTAACTAAACTAACTTATAATCAGTAAACTCGTTTGTCTATGGCTTCCTCCACTAAGCCAGAGTATTGTGGCATCATTTCCAGCAAGACCCTCCACTCTTCTGGAGACTTCCCTTGAGACTCCACCTTTTGTGCTGCCAAGAGGTCAATTGTACCAAGCTGAACAAGTTGGTATTAAGTTGTGCTGACTTTAGCTGGCAAAACAAGAATGGGAAGATTGCCAACTCTGACCAAGTTGTGCTATGGATTATCAGAGTTGGCCGAGGTATCGCAACATCAGACCTGAGGAAAGGTCCCGATCCAAAAAGTCGCCTGTGTATGTCCTCCAGAAATGTTGCCTGACCCCGTTGAGTTACTCCAGCACTTTGTGTTCCATGCAAGGTTCCAGCATCTGTAGTTCATTCAGTCTCCATTTTACTTGCTCCACCGAGAACCTTCTTCAGGCTGAGAACCAGGGGAAAGGGAAACCAAGACACATAGATGGTGGTATAGTGGGATATAGAACAAATACATGAAAGATATCTCTCTATATCACCATCTATCTCTCTTACTTCCCTTTCCTCTGACTCTCAATATGAAGACCCAAAATGTCGCCCATGCCTTTTCTCCAGAGATGCCGCCTGAACCGTTGAGTTACTCCAGCGTTTGTGTCTATCTTCGGTTTAAACCAGCGTCTGCAGTTCCTTCCTACCTACTTTGAAGAGGTTCTCCTCCTCTCTCTGACGAGGGTTCTGTGAGACTCTATCTCACTCACACCTCCCACTCTGTGACGGCTGCTGCCCTCCAGCTCTACGACCATGTTCTGACCCAGACCCACTACCTCAGCCACGTATGTTTCCTCAGACCTTGCCCACGCCGCTATCATATAAACATAGAAAATAGGTGCAGGAGTAGGCCATTCGGCCCTTCGAGCCTGCACCGACATTCAATATGATCATGGCTGATTATCCAACTCAGTATCCCGTACCTGCCTTCTCTCCATACCCCCTGATCCCTTTAGCCACAAGGGCCACATCTAACTCCCTCTTAAATATAGCCAATGAACTGGCCTCAACTACCTTCTGTGGCAGAGAATTCCACAGATTCACCACTCTCTGTGTGAAAAAAACTTTCTCATCTCGGTCCTAAAAGACTTGCCCCTTATCCTTAAACTGTGACCCCTTGTTCTGGACTTCCCCAACATCGGGAACAATCTTCCTGCATCTAGCCTGTCCAATCCCTTAAGAATTTTGTAAGTTTCTATAAGATCCCCCCTCAATCTTCTAAATTCCAGCGAGTACAAGCCGAGTCTATCCAGTCTTTCTTCATATGAAAGTCCTGCCATCCCAGGGATCAATCTGGTGAACCTTCTCTGTACTCCCTCTATGGCAAGAATGTCTTTCCTCAGATTAGGAGACCAAAACTGCACACAATACTCCAGGTGTGGTCTCACCAATGCCCTGTACAGCTGCAGCAGAACCTCCCTGCTCCTATATTCAAATCCCCTCGCTATGAATGCCAACATACCATTCGCTTTCTTCACTGCCTGCTGCACCTGCATGCCTACTTTCAATGACTGGTGTACCACGACACCCAGGTCTCGTTGCATCTCCCCTTCTCCTAATCGGCCACCATTCAGGTAATAGTTTGCTTTCCTGTTCTTGCCACCAAAGTGGATAACCTCACATTTATCTTGTGCCACTTGGCTACAGCTCCATTTCCAGGCCTCCTACTTCAGGCCCAACCAGCATCTAAGCTATTATTATAAGGTCATAAGGAATAGGAGTAGAATTAGGCCATTCGGCTCATCAAGTCTACTCCACCATTTAATCATGGCTGATCTATCTTTCCCTCCTAACCCCATTCACCTGCCCTCTCCCCCAAACCTCTGACATCCGCACCAACCAAGAATCTATCTATCTCTGCCTTAAAAATTGACTTGGCCTCCACAGCCTTCTGAGGCAAAGAATTCCACAGATTCACCACCATTTGACTAACGAAATTTCTCCTCATCTGCTTCCTATCAGAACATCCTTTAATTCTGAGGCTATGCCCTCTAGTCCTTGACTCTCCCACTAGTGGAACCATCCTCTCCACATCTACAGTATCCAAGCCTTTGTCTATACTGTAGGTTTCAACGAGGTCCCACCCTCATTCTTCAAAGCTCCAGCGAGTACAGGCCCAGTGCCAACAAACGCTCATCATAGGTTAAACTACTCATTCCTGGGATCATCTTGTAAACTTCCTCTGGACCCTCTCCAGAGCCAGCACATTCTTCCTCATATATGGTGGCCAATGTTGCTCGCAATATCTGAGTCCAAAGAAGGGTGTTGACCCAAAATGTCACCTACCACGTCCTCCAGAGATGCTGCCTGAGCCGCTGAGTAAATCCAGCATTTTTGTATTGTATTCCAGCATCTGCTGTTCCTTGTGTCTCCGAGTGGCCACATTTATTGCTTTAGGAGCAACCTACAGAGGGCAATACCGGAGTATTCACACCATCACTTGCAAAGCCAGCGTGCTAGCTTGCACCAAACAACATTGGGAGGAGTTGGTTGTGGTAGACATTCAGGGCCGCTGCAATCTATTTCAGTACTTGTCAGGGATTTTGATCGTTAAAATCTGCCGCAGTTTGATGGAAAAGATCAGAGAAAGGTAGACTTTCCACCTCATAAGTTCATAAGTCATAGGAGGAGAAGTTGGCCTTTCGGCCCATTGAGTCTACTCTACAATTCCATCATGGCTGATCTATCCTTCCCTCTCAACCCCATTCTCCTGCCTTCTTCTCATAACCCTTGACACCCTTGCTAATCAAGTATCTGTCAATCTCCACCTTAAACATACCCACTGACTTGGCCTCCACAGCCATTGTCTGTGGCAATAAATTCCACAGATTCAGCGCCCTCTGGCTAAAGAAATTCCTCCTCATCTCCTACATAAAGGCACGTCATTTTATTTTGCCCTCTGGTTCTAGACTCTCCACTAGTGGAAACATCCTCTCCACATCCACAATGTTAGGGGAAGATTGGCAGATTCTTGATTAGTACGAATGTCAGGGGTTATGGGGAGAAGGCAGGAGAATAGGGTTAAGAAAGAAAGATAGATCAGCCATGATTGAATGCCAGGATGGATGGGCCAAATGTTCTAATTCTGCTCCTATAACTTATGAGCTTATGAACGTCTTTGGGTTGTGGGAAGAAACCGGAGCACCTGAAGGAAGTCCACACAGTCACATGGGGATCATGCAAACTCCGCGCGGACAACAGCCGAAGTTTAGTTTAGTTTAGTTTCGTTTATTGTCACGTGTAACGAGGTACAGTGAAAAGCTTTTTTGGTGCGTGCTAACCAGCCAGCAGCAAGGCAATACAAGATTACAATCAAGCCATTTACAGTGGACAGACATATGATAAGGGAATAACGTTTAGTGTAAGGTAAAGTCAGCAAAGTCCGATATAGTTAAAGCAAGAAATGTTGCTGTAGGAATACAGATTTAAGAGTGTGGAGCGATTGTAATAAGTGATTGTAGATCTGCTTCTGTGACTAGCACGCAAATTGTCGCCTGTGTTGGGCGCCATCTTGGAAGCATTTGGGGTCGAACCCGGGTCTCAGGCGCCGTGAGGGGGCAGCTCTACCCTCTGCACCATTGACTTTGTTGAATCTGTAGATAGACACAAAATGCTGGAGTAACTCAGCAGGTCAGGCAGCATCTCTGCAGAGAAGGAATGGGTGACGTTTCGGGTCGAGACCCTTCTTTAAACTGGATCTGTGTTGATTTTTTTCACTCACTTTTGGCGTAATGAACTTCGGCACTGCCCCAACTGTTTACAGTGGCTCCGTCCTGCAGTACAATTCTCACCCTGACATGGGCAGAAGGCACCAATAATCCTGGCCCTGGTACGATGACCCAGAGTTTGCTCTGTCGGAGGGGACCCCGAGGTTGGCTGTGATTGTTTTTGTTTGATAGTTTGCTTCTTGGCAGTGTAACGAGGACATAAATCATCTGGGCAATGTCATAACTGAAGGGTGCTGGCTGCATCAGTGATACTTCGGTGAAAGGGAAGAGGGAATAAAACAACATTTTGTTATGTAGCAGCTCTTAAACATCTGGTCTTTGTAACGTGTACTGTTGATGCACTCTGCCTGAAAACTTAATCCACTGCTTAGGTGTGCCCAGCATTACAGAGTGTGCAGGTTTTAAACAAAAACCGGGCTGTCTGATTAATTAAACAACAAAAAAGATGCCATTTTCTGGCCTTTCATACAAGATGCTGTTAATTTAAACACTTTAGTTTAGTTTAGTTAAGTTTAGTTTAGTTTAGTTTAGACAATAGACAATAGACAATAGGTGCAGGAGTAGGCCATTCGGCCCTTCGAGCCAGCACCACCATTCAGTGTGATCATGGCTGATCATTCTCCATCAGTACCCCGTTCCTGCCTTCTCCCCATACCCCCTGACTAAGCTATCCTTAAGAGCTCTAGTTTAGTTTAGTTTTGTTTCGTTTCGTTTTGTTTCGTTGCGTTTCTTTTCGTTTAGTTTAGTGTAGAGAAACAGCACAGAAACAGGCCCTTCGGTCCACCAAGTCTGCGCCGACCAGCGATCCCCGCACACTAACATTATCCTATACCCACTTGGGACAATTTTTACATTTACCAAGCCAATTTACCTACAAACCTGTGTGTCTTTGGAGTGTGGGAGGAAACCGAAGATCTCGGAGAAAACCCACGCAGGTCACGGGGAGAACGTACAAACTCAGTACAGACAGCGCCCGTAGTCGGGATCGAACCCAGGTCTCCGGCACTGCATTCACTGTAAGGCAGCAATTCAATCATGGCTGATCTATCTTTTTTTCTTAACTCCATTCTCCTGCCTTCTTCCCATAACCCCTGACAGCCGTACTAATCAAGAATCTGCCAGTCTCCCCCTAACAAGTATCCATTGATGGCCTCCACAGCCGTGTGTGGCAATGAATTCCACAGATTCACCACCCTCTGACTAAAGAAATCCATCCTCATCTCCTTTCTATAGGTACGTGTGGGTTTGTAAGCTAATAAAAAGGCCTAGATATATAGTGGATATGGAGAGGATGTTTCCACTAATGGAGAGTCTAGAACCAGAGGGCAAAATAAAATGACGTACCTTTATGTAGGAGATGAGGAGGAATTTCTTTAGCCAGAGGGTGGTGAATCTGTGGACATGTTGGTCGGTGCGGGCAAGTTGGGCTGAAGGGCCTATTTCTGCACTGTATGATTCTATGACTCTATGATTCCAGAGGCTCTCAAAGGCAGCTACCCACCACTACAGTTGAGCAATTGATGATGACTCTGATTGCCATTCTGCATCATGCATATGAACCAACTAAAGGATATTTTTATGAAGTGCTATCTCTGCCTAATGAATAATTGTGTTCCCTCTGTTTCCGTAGGTCTGGATCGATGCAGCAACGCAGATCTTTTATTCCCTTGGAGCTGGCTTTGGTGTTATAATTGCATTTGCCAGTTATAACAAATTTGACAACAACTGCTATCGGTAAGGGTCCCAATTGAGTTTTTTTTTTAAAAGAGTAACTATTCACAACAAAAAACCTCTTGTGCCATGGGTCGTATCCATTCTCCGCATGATCTGTGAGCGGCACGGTGGCGCAGCGGTAGAGTTGCTGCCTCACAGCGCCGGAGACCCGGGTTCGATCCCGACTACGGGTGCTGTCTGTACGGAATTTGTACGTTCTCTCTGTGACTTGCGTGGGTTTTTTCCGAGATCTTCAGTTTCTCCCACACTCCAAAGACGCGCAGGTTTGGTTCTGTGTTAGTGTAAATTGTCCCGTGTGTGTAGTATAGTGTTAATGTGTGGGGTTTGCTGGTCGGCGCGGACTGTGGGCCTAGGTGCCCGTTTTCGCGCTGTATCTCGAAACTAAACTAAACTAAACTAAAATGTTTTTGTTTCTTTGGCTCTTTTATTATTTTTGACTTGCATAATCTTGAACTTTAGATACACAAATAACAAGGTCCAAGGTTGAAAGCTGAATGAATACAGTACTGAAGAAAAAAACCTAATATGTCAAAGTTTGTTTTCCTCCTCGCCTCAGTAGTTTAACTGTTAAATCGTTGGCACCGTTCATTTTGTAGAATTGTGAGATGTAAGTTAGTCAGTTCATTAAACTACAAATGTAAACACATGAATCTTTACAAGAATAAGCAGTGAGTGGTGGGAAGAGCTCATTATGTCGTATGGGCCTGTGCTTATAGCTGAATGCAATGCAATTGTAACAATGGTTTGCAGGGATATGTCAACCTTAATGTTGTAAAATGATCAAACGCATATTGCTGGAATGTCTTTAGAACAAATGGCCAAGGGTTCAGAGAAAAAAGTTTAGAGTTTAGCGATACAGCGAGCAAACGCCCACTGAGTCCACGCCGACTATTCACACTAGTTCAATGTTATCACACTTTCACATCCTGCACTCTAGGGACAATTTGCAGAAGCCAATTAACCTACACCCTGCATATCTTTGGTAAGTGGAAGGAAACCAGAGCACCCAGAGGAAACCCACGTGGACACAGGAGGTAGAAACAAATGCTGGTTTATATACACAAAGTGCCGGAGTAACTCAGCGGGTCAGGCAGCATCTCCGGTGAAAAAGGATGGGTGATGTTTCTGGTCAGGACGCTGCGCCACAGGGAGAACATGCAACCTCTGCACTGGCAGCAGCCGAGGTCAGGATGGAACCCGGGTCTCTGGCGCTGTGAGGCAGCCGCTCTACCGCTGCGCCACCGTGCCGCATGAAGTTGTTTTTGAGTTGTGTCAAGGGAGGAAAGAGAAGTAGGGAGGTCTAAGGGGAGAATGGCGTAAGAGGTGAAGCTAGAGCCAATAGTAGAATGATTACACATGGATAATGCCAGACTTGAAGGATAGCTTGGATTGATCTCCAAGTTGCAGCACTGTTGATAGTTGCCGGGCAGATGGTAGCAAAGGCCAGAGCCCGATCCAGGAAAAACAAGGGCTTCAGTTTTCTAGGTATTTAATCAGAGGAAATTTCTGCTCATCTGAAACTAATTGTTGGATCATTTGATTGTAGCAAAGGGATTGTCAGAATGTTTGTATCGTGATAATTAGCATTGTCAAAGTGCTTGTCATTAATTGTTTCACCAAGCATAGGTCAATTTTAATTCCTGTTTCAGCACATGTACTGTTTGTATAAATGCACGTGCAGCTTTCCATTAAACAGATATCCCTTCTTAATTCCCGGAATGGCGGGACTGTCATATGTTGAAAGACTGGAGCGACTAGGCTTGTATACACTGGAATTTAGAAGGATGAGAGGGGATCTTATCGAAACGTATAAGATTATTAAGGGGTTGGACACGTTAGAGGTTGGAAACATGTTCCCAATGTTGGGGGACTCCAGAACCAGGGGCCACAGTTTAAGAATAAGGGGTAGGCCATTTAGAACTGAGATGAGGAAAAACGTTTTCAGTCAGAGAGTTGTGAATCTATGGAATTCTCTGCCTCAGAAGGCAGTGGAGGCCAATTCTCTGAATGCATTCAAGAGAAAGCTAGATAGAGCTCTTAAGGATAGCGGAGTCAGGGGGTATGGGGAGAAGGCAGGAACGGGGTACTGATTGAGAATGATCAGCCATGATCACATTGAATGGCGGTGCTGCCTCGAAGGGCCGAATGGCCTCTTCCTAAACCTATTGTCTATTGTCTATTGTCTAAAACGTAATTTAGTTTAGTTTAGAGATACAGCGTGGAAACAGGGCCTTCGGCCCACAGAGTCCACATCGACCAGCGATCCCCACACATTAACACTACCCTACACACACTAAGGACAATTTTATATTTATACATTTATACCAAGCTAATCAACCTACCAAACCTGTACATTTTTGGAGCATGGGAGGAAACTGAGGATCTCGGAGAAGACCAACGCAGGTCACGGGGAGAACGTACAGACTCCGTACAGATAAGCCCCCTTAGTCAGGATCGAACCTGGGTCTCTGGCGCTGTAAGGCAGCAACGCTACTGCTATGCCACCCTCAGTTTGAGAACAATCCGGAAAAGATGCTCACAATTGTTATAGTGAGTCTTCTGCCATTGTTCTTAATTTACCAAAATAATGTCACAGCACAAGCATCAAAATTATTTTATACAGATTTGCAGCTTAATTTTACGTTTCAAAATTATTGAAATATACAGCATGGAAACAGGCCCTCTGATCGACCAGGTCCACACCGGCCATTATCACCCGTTCACACTAGTTCTATGTTATCCCACTTTCTCATCCAACTCCCTACACACTGGGGATGGTTTACAGCAGCAATTTAACCTCCAAACCCGCACGTCTTTGGGATGGGGAGGAAACTGGTGCACCCGGACGAAACCCACGTTGTCACAGAGAGAACGTGCAGACTCCACATAGACAGCACCAGAGGTCAGGATCGAAACCAGGTCTCTGGTGCTGTGAGGCAGCAGCTCTCTCAGCTTTAATTTTAACATGTTAATTTGTCAATTACCCAAATGGTGGAAGTCAACCTAACAGTGTCTTGTACAAGTCCTGTGATTATCCTTACAAGTACCTTGAGGCTTGAGGCAGCATGGTGGCGCAGCGGTATAGTAGCTGCCTTACAGCGCCAGAGACCGGGGTTCGATCCTGACTACGGGTGCTGTCTGTATGGAGTTTGTATGTTCTCCCTGTGACCGTGTGGGTGTTCTCCGGGTATCCTGGTTTCCTTGTACACTCCAAAGATGTACCGGTTTGTTGGTAGGTTAATTGGCTTCAGTAGAATTGGAAATTGTCCAAAGGTGGACGTGTGCGAAGCAGATGGGCTGAAGGTTCTGCTTCTGCTCTGTATCTCTAAAGTCTAACGTCACAGTCTGAAGAAGAGTCTCGACACGAAACGTCACCCATTCCTTCTCTCCGGAGATGCTGCCTGTCCCACTGAGTTACTCCAGCATTTTGTGTCTACCTTTTTAAACCACCATCTGTAGTTCTTTCCTACATGTCTTAGTCTAAATAGTACCCTAGGTAAGTATGAGGACTCATGTCCTATCCTGCTTTTTGTTATATTCCCTTGTTAATCCAGCACAAAAATTGCTCACTCACATTTTATTTACTGTAATTAATCCAATTTATATAATAATAATTTTGCAAGAGTTGGGAGTCTTTTTTGATATTACTATAGTCTAGGATTGATAGATAATATGATCACATTTTTTTCTGTGCTCTCAATTCATAAACCTAATTCTTTACTGATGATTCATGCTATGCCTTTCCGAGCCCTAGAAAAAAATTGAAGTTCACTTTATCTTGTGTCCAAGTCATATCTAATTTTGTGTAAGTCCACTGCTGTGGTTCCTGGAATCCCATTTGTATTATATGCTTTACCATAAATGTGTCTGTCCATTTGCCCATTGTTTCTTGAATTAGATAGAATTATATAGATTTAATACAGAAACAGTTCAGTCAGTGCCATGAAATTAGACTCCACATTCATCTTCTCTCTACAGGTGTCAGCGGTTGTGGGGAGAAGGCAGGAGAATGAGATTAGGAAGGAGAGATAGATCAGCCATGATTGAAAGGCGGAGTAGACTTGATGGGCCAAATGGCCTAATTCTGCTTCTATCACTTATGAAATGAACTTACTTCATCCTACCTCCTCAGTACACCCTTTCATTCCTTCCTAAATAATGGATTGTGTAAAATGAGAACAAAAATATTTCCTGCTTCCATTCCACTGAACTCCTTCACAAAGTTTAAATAACTTTTATCCGGTCATGTTTCGGCCTTGTTTATAAAGAATCCCAACCTTTTCTATCTTTCCTGAGAGTTGTTCTCTTTCAATTCTTGTTGTATCCTTCAGAGTGTTTTACACTTTGAAAGGCATAGATAGGGAGAGGTTGGGCAGGCTGGGACATTATTCCTTGGAGCGCAAGAAGATGAGGGTTGATCTTATGGAGGTGTATAAGATCATGAGGGGAATAGATAGGCTAGAGGCACAGAGTATTTTACCCAGATTGGGGATCAAGAACCAGAAGATATAGGATTAAGGTGAGTGGGGAAAAAAAATTACTATGAAACTGAGGGGCAACTTTTATACAGAAAGGGTGGTGGGTATATGGAATGAGCTGCGAGGGGAAGATAGTTGAGGCAGGTACGATCAAGTCACACACATATACAAGATGTGCAGTGAAATGAAAGTGGCAACGCCTGCGGATTGTGCTAAACTACAAAACAGAATAGGAAAAAAAAATTTAACACAAAAAATAAATTAATACAGTAAATTAAATTAGTCCCTGGTGATATGAGAGTTAACAGTCCTGATGGCCTGTGGGAAGAAACTCCGTTTCATCCTCTGTTTTCACAGCGTGACAGCGGAGGCGTTTGCCTGACCATAGCAGCTGGAACAGTCCGTTGCTGGGGTGGTAGGGGTCCCCCATAATGTTGCTGACTCTGGATCTGCACCTCCTGATGTATAGGTCCTGCAGGGGGGCGAGTGTAGTTCCCATGGTGCGTTCAGCCGAACGCACTACTCTCTGCAGGGCCTTCCTGTACTGGGCAGAGCTGTTCCCAAACCAGATTGAGATGTTTCCGGACAAGATGCTTTCTACAGCCCCAGAGTAGAAGCACTGAAGGATCCTCAGAGAGACTCTGAATTTCCTCAACTGTCTGAGGTGGTAAAGGCGCTGCCTTGCCTTACCCACCAGTGCCTTAGATCACAATAGTTAACAGATGTTTGGACAGGTACATGAATAGGGTAGGTTTGGAAGGATATGGCCATGATCATATTGAATGGCGGTGCTGGCTCGAAGGGCTGAATGGCCTACTCCTGCATCTATTTTCTATGTTTCTATGGGCCAAATGCAGGCAGGTGGGACCAGTGTAGATGGGACATGTTGCTCGGCAAGGGCAAGTTGGGCCGTAGGGCTTGTTTCCGCAATGTACAACTATGATTCAATGACTTCTTCCAGCAGACAAAATGTGTAGGAAAGAACTGCAGATGCTGGTTTAAATCGAAGATAGACCCAAAATGTTGGAGTAACTCAGCGGGACAGGCAGCACCTCTGGAGAGAAGGAATGGGTGGGTCGAGACCCTTCTTCAGACTTCTTCTAGCACATATATTACAGTCCTTTTTGCATTGTGTAGAGCAGACCTAATAACAATGGTCCAAGAGTATGTAATTAATAAGCATATAATTTATGACAAGGCAACTGACCAACATTTTTCCCAGCTGGGTCTGAGGGAGCAAGGACAAAGGACCACTTGTACCAGGTGAACATGACCTCAATTATTTTGAAATCTGGCTTAAATACCGGATATGAGAATGGACGTTATTTAGGCAAACTTTCAGAAGTATTTGACGAAGACAAATTTTAGCAAAAGTCGAAGCCCAACAAATTGTGGAACCACGGTTTCATAAACGTTTAATGTACCGCGCCCACTTTTGGATCCTATTCCACTGAAAATGAAACCCTGTCCTCTTTCCTCACTTTTTATTGCTTTGTTTATCTGCGCTGTTACTATTTAATGATTTATGAATCCTATTCCAAGATTCCTTTGTACTTGCACTCAAATTAACATTTTATTTTCCAAGGAGTAGGCAGCCTCTTTCATTCTCACATCCGTTTCATTCTCGGTTTAGTTTAAATTAGTTTATTGTCACGTGTACCGAGGTACAGTGAAAAGCTTTTGTTGCGTGCTAACCGGTCAGCGGAAAGACGATACACGATTACAATCGAGCCATTCACAGTGTACAGACACATGAAAAAGGGGAATTACATGGATAACATTTAGTGCAAGATAAAGTCCAATAACGTCCGATCAAAGATAGTCCAAGGGTCTACAAAGTCTCTCCAATCTTGACTATTTTGGAATTAACTTGTCTCGGATTTTCCATTTAATCGGGTTCAGATCTTGCGAAAAGATTGTAGTGAATATACGCTACAATTAATACAAATTCTCACTTTACTGGTTGCATAAGTTTAACTATATTTTTAATCACCAGTTTGTTTTGTGTTTGATTGTGAATACCTCGAACAGCTACAGTTTAGTATGGAAGTAAATTTACATGAATCATTAAGTTTTTCATGGCCTTTGGTATTGGTGGTTTGTGTGTTACAAGATTTATGCAGTGCTTAATTAAATCATGGTGTGAGTCCGATATAAAATTTAACTTAACATAATGTCAAGTCCTTTATTGCTTTTCTTGCCAAAAAGCCAAGTATGATTAGTAAACAAACTTAATCGGAATGATGCCTTTTAGTTTAGGAAATCTAAATTAATTACGTCAGTAAAATCTATTTGGAAACGCCCATTGTTGTTAAAAAAACTGTAGGTTCCAGTCAACGAAGCAGTAAGTTATCTCCTATTATCTCAATGATTCATTTTACTGAACAATTCATGGTTTTTCTTCATTGGAATTCCAATCATTGAAAGGATTGGGTAATTGGGTAATTCTTTTTTCTCTTATTTTTCATTATTTCTCACAAAAGGAATGTCATTGCACCATAGAGTCATAGAGTCATAGAGCATGAAACAACCCCTTGCCAGCTTATCCGTGCCAACTAAGATGCCCCATCTATGGTAGTCCCATTTGAGCTTATTTGGCTATCATCCCTCGAAAACCTTTCTAACCATGTACCTGCTCACATGTCCTTGAAATGCTGTTATCCCGAACCAGTCTCACCCCAGTCGCTCCCTCTTCTCCTCTCTCCCATCGGGCAGGAGGTGCAGAAGTTTGGAACTGCGCACCTCCAGATTCAGGGGCAGTTTCTTCCCAGCTGTTATCAGACAACTGAACTGACCTCTCATCAGCCAGAGTGTGGTCCAGAACTCCTATCTACCTCATTGGAGACCTTTGAACTATCTTTATATAATATAAGAAAATAACTGCAGATGCTGGTACAAATCAAAGGTATTTATTCACAAAATGCTGGAGTAACTCAGCAGGTCAGGCAGCATCTCAGGAGAGAAGGAATGGGTGACGTTTCGGGTCGAGACCCTTCTTCAGACTTTGAACTATCTTTAATCAGAGTTTATCGGACTTTAATGTTAAAATTTTGCACTAAATTATGTACCCTTTATCCTTCTCCTGTACTGTGGACAACTTGATTGTCATCATGTTTAGTCTTTTCTTCGACTGGATAACATACTAACAAACTTTTCATTGCACCTCGGTACATGTGGCAATAATCATCTAAACTAAACAAAACTAAACTAAACTAACTACCTGCCTCAATTACCTCCACTGGCAGCGCGTTTCATGGTTCGTTCCACTTCGACATCGAACAGTCTTATAGTCGTACTTCCAGTTACATTCTTTGCACCTTTTTGAAACATATTTTCTAAGCAATGAAGCCACAAGTTGAGGGAAAGTTGCTGCTGCTTAATTATTGAATTTGTTTCAGTTTGGTTGTTAAACGATTAACTAAGGATGGCTGTCAATGGTGAGATTATCATTAACTTCTTCATTCAGTATGTAGAAAATGTCTGGAAAACAATGCTGCTGTGTTAGGACCGCACAACAGCACAACGGTAGAGTTGCTGCCTTACAACGCCCAAGATCCTCGGTTTGATCCTGACTATGGGCGCTGTCTGTTCGGCGTTTGTTCCATCTCCCTCTGAAACACGTGGGCTTTCTCCGGGTGCTCCGGTTTCCAATGACGTGCGGGTTTGGAGGTTAATTGGCTTCTGTACATTGACCCTAGTGTGTAGGATGTGAAACTAAGCAGCGTAGGTTTAAGGCGAGAGGGACAAGATTTCATAAGAATCTGAAAGGCAAGTTTTTCATACAGAGGATGTTATGTTTACGGAACGAGCTGATAGAGGAAGTGGTTGAGGCAGATACAATAACAACATTTAGAGTCATAGAGTCATAGATAGCATTTGATAAGGGTCTGCATGGAAGGATGCTCTGGTAGGTTAGATTACATGGGATCTGTGGAGAATTAGCAACTGGATAGGGAATTGGCTTCTTGGAAGGCAGCAGATGGTGGAAGGTTGGTTTTTTGGACTGGAGGCCTGTGACTAGTGTTAGGCCCCAGGGATTGGTGCTGGGCCCATTGTTGTTTGTGGATTATAGCAACAATTTGGGGAAAGACGTGCAAGGCAGGATTAGTAAGTTTGCTATTAATTTGGTTTGCCCAGTCAATAAGTCCCCTGTGATGTGTAGGAAGGAACTAAAGATGCTGATTTATCCCAAAGATAGGCACAAAATGCTGGAGTGTCTCAGCGGGACAGACAGCATCTCTGGAGAGAAGGAATGGGTGATGTTTCATTCGAGACCCTTCTTCAGACCTGAGATAATAGACAATAGACAATAGGTGCAGGAGGAGGCCATTCGGCCCTTCGAGCCAGCACCACCATTCAATGTGATCATGGCTGATCATTCTCAATCAGTACCCCGTACCTGCCTTCTCCCCATAACCCCTGACTCCGCTATCCTTAAGAGCTCTATCTAGCTCTCTCTTGAATGCATTCAGAGAACTGGCCTCCACTGCCTTCTGAGGCAGAGAATTCCACAGATTCACAACTCTCTGACTGAAAATGTTTTTCCTCATCTCCGTTCTAAATGGCCTACCCCTTATTCTTAAACTGTGGCCCCTTGTTCTGGACTCCCCCAACATTGGGAACATGTTTCCTGCCTCTAACATGTCCAACCCCTTAATAATCTTATACGTTTCGATAAGATCCCCTCTCATCCTTCTAAATTCCAGTGTTTACAAGCCTAGTCGCTCCAGTCTTTCAACATATGACAGTCCCGCCATTCCGGGAATTAACCTAGTAAACCTACGCTGCACGCCCTCAATAGCAAGAATATCCTTCCTCAAATTTGGAGACCAAAACTGCACACAGTACTCCAGGTGCGGTCTCACTAGGGCCCTGTACAACTGCAGAAGGACCTCTTTGCTCCTATACTCAACTCCTGTTGTTATGAAGGCCAACATTCCATTGGTTTTCTTCACTGCCTGCTGTACCTGCATGCTTCCTTTCAGTGACTGATGCACTAGGACACCCAGATCTCGTTGTACGTCCCCTTTTCCTAACTTGAGTCAACCTGAAACATCACCCATTCCTTCTCTCCAGAGACGCTGCCTGTCCCGCTGAATCCCCTATGATCATTGCTTCACCGTTGTTATGTGCACCTCTTATTTCGGGATTTATATAGTGCTCTGACAATTTATCCAGTATCTCCATAGCACTTCAAAATGTCAGTGTACAGGTCATCAGGTCCTGGAGATTTATGGTCAGCCTGGACCTTGAGCAGTTCGAATGAAATTATATCTGCATAGTGGTTAGAAACTACTTTGAGCAAAACTAATGGTTTATAATTTTAAACATACTTAACCATTTTCAGGTGCATTGAACAGGCAAGACAGAAATACGTTTCATTTTTTTCTCCAGTAATATCTCCAAACTATCTGCTGCTCTGTCAGTGGAATAATCGTGAAGATAACATATAAATTGCACAGACAACCCACATACCTTCCCTTTCACATTGTGTAACGAATTGTCCAACGCTAACCTTGGAATGAATTTGTGTGAGAAATCAAGATGCAGTTTTAAGTTCGTCACCATTTATAATTTACTTTACTTTAGAGATACTGAGTGGAAACAAGGCCCCTTGTCCCACCGAGTCCAGGCCGACCACGATCACCCATACAGTAGCACTATCCTGCACACTAGGGACAATTTACAACTTACAGAAGCCAATTAACCTACAAACCTGCACGTCTTTGGAGTGTGGGAGGAAACCGGAGCATCCGGAGAAAACCCACGCAGGTCATGGGGAGAACGTACAAACTTCATTCAGACAGCACCCTGAGTGAGGATCGAACCCGGGTCTCTGACGCTGTCGGGCAGCAACTCTACCGCTACACCATTGTGCCGCCATGAAGCATGATATAAAAATCATGAGTTATGTTCTCAATCCTACGTCATTACAGCTTGTTAACTGTGCACTGTGTCGCCTTTATTCTTAATGTGATGTTGTATGAGGAGATGAATGGAAATATTTCACAGGAGGATTATAAATCATTGAAATGATGGGAACCAATAGAGGAGGAGTGGGAAGAAGCATTTACCAAGAGGGTCAATGTCGGGATGAGGAACGATGAGGATTGTGATGAAGGCCTAATGCTCATACCTATAGGAAGATTGCAATGGCTGTACTTTATTCAACGAAATGCCTGAAATGTTTCTAACATGCAAGATTAGTATGTCTATTGTGTTGTCAATTGTATCTCTTATTACAAGAAAGGAATGAACTTTAGGCCAAATGGTTTGGCTAAATTGAATTAGTTCACCTCTACACCATTTCTTCACAAGTTGTCACATGGCCAGCCTATTAACCAAATCTTTTCTACATAGCTTTGCTTTCTCTCTCCAGTTTTAGTTTAGCTTAGAGATACAGCATGAACACGGGCCCTTCAGCCCACCGAGTCCACGCCGACCATTGATCGCCCGTTCACACTAGTGTTATCCCACCTTCGCATCCACTCGCTCCACACGAGGCTCAATTTTACAGACGGCCAATTAACTTACAAACACGGACGCCTTTGGGATGTGGGAGGAAACTGGAGCACCTGGAGGAAACTCCACACTTGCAAACTCCACACAGACTGCTCCAGAGGTTCGGGATCGAACCCGAGTCTCTGGTGCCGGGACTGCAGTTCTACCAGCTTCGGCACTGTGCTAACATAGTGTTATAACGTCGTGTTATGTCACACTGAATTCTGGAGGTGAGGTTGGATTTGATATTAACAGCTTAATGCTCTGGGTATGCCTCCCACTTGAATGAATGTTGTAGAGAGAAGCATTGTGAAACCTCCTCCATAGAATATATTAATGAAGACATGGGCAGAGCAAACTGAGTTAATGGTCAAAGGTGCCAGATCGTCCATGGGGGAAGAAAATGCCGAAAATTGAATGGGAGAAGACGCAAACAAGTATTATGTAGAAAGTGGGAAATGCAGACATCAATGCATAGGATATTCCTATTGCAGGGTTTCTTATGTTGTTGAGTTTATTGCCATATGCTTACGTGTGGTGATGTTACAGGTACACTGAAAACCTTGCTTGCAACAGCATTACAGGCACACATACTCAGACAACACACAGAAATATAAATGATACTTAAATTACACGTGATTTTTAGACAGTTAAAGGAAAAAGACTGCAAGGAGGAAATGACATGAGTGCAAAAATGCACAATTAATGTTTTTAAATGGTCAAAACACAAAGTGCTGGAGTAACTCAGCATGTGTGGGGAAAATGGAAAGGCGACGTTTCGGGTCGGAACCCTTCTTCAGTCTCGACCTAAGACATCGCCTATCCATTTCCTCCAGAGGTGCTGCCAGACCTGCTGAGTTACTCCGGCACTTTGTGTTTTGCTCAAGATTTCAGCATCTGCAGTTTCTTGTGTCTCTCTCTCCACCTTAAAAAACCCCAATTCTGCTTAAAGAAAACAGCAAAATAATATGTGCAATTAACTTGGTGTGATTAATGCTAAATTACACTTCAAAGAGAAGAAAGGAGTCTTATTTGCGTGAAGTGTAAGAAAATAACTGGAGATGTTGGTACAAATCGAAGGTATTTATTCACAAAATGCTGGAGTAACTCAGCAGGTCAGGCAGCATCTCAGGAGTGAAGGAATGGGTGACGTTTCGGGTCGAGACCCTTCTTCAGACTGATGTCAGGGGGGCGGGACAAAGGAAGGATATAGGTGGAGACAGGAAGACAGTGGGAGATCTGGGAAGGGGATGGGAAGAGAGGGACAGAGGAACTATCTAAAGTTGGAGAAGTCAATGTTCATACCACTGGGCTGCAAGCTGCCCAGGCAAAATATGAGGTGCTGTTCCTCCAATTTCCGGTGGGACTCACTATGGCACTGGAGGAGGCCCATGACAGAAAGGTCAGACTGGGAGTGGGAGGGGGAGTTGAAGTGCTCAGCCACCGGGAGATCAGGTTGGTTAAGGCGGACTGAGCGCAGGTGTTGAGCGAAGCCGAGCCTGCGTTTGGTTTCGCCGATGTAAAAAAATATTGGTTTGAAATAAATTTTCCAAACAACTCTTGGGCAGTCATTGATCTTTGTTTATACATTGTGGTGCTGCCACCGACTGGCACTGCAATGGAACTACATGTTGTTTCTCAGGACTTTAACGCAGAACTTGAGGAGCAAGTGCTCTTGGAATGTGACACAATTGTTATTTAACATCAGAAAGCCCATTACCAATAACATCCACAGGTGCAAAGGATACCTGCAAAGGGGGAAAAGGTTTCTGTTGTCCTACACTCCAAAGACGTACGCTTGTAGGAAAATTTGCTTTGTATAAATGTAAATTGTCCCGAGTGTGTGTGAGTGGGATAGTATTAGTGTGCGGGGATCGCTGATCGGCGCGGGCTCGGTGGGCAGAAGGGCCTGTTTCCGTGCTGTATCTCTAAACTAAACTCAACAAAAACAAAGAATTCAGACTTGCAAATATTGTCTTTAGGTGAGGTGTAGTTAAACATACAGTCATAGAGTCAAAGAGTGATACAGTGTGGAAACAGGCTCTATGGCACAACTTGCCCACACTGGCCAACATGTCCCAGCTACACTCGTCCCACCTGCCCGCATTTGGTCCATATCCCTCCAAACCTGTCCTATCCATGTACCTGTCTAACTGTTTCTTAAATGTTAGGATAGTCCCTGCCTCAACCACCATCTCTGGCAGCTCAAACACCCAATATCCTTTGTGTGAAAAAGGTATCCCTCAGATTCCTAATAAATCTTTTCCCCTTCACCCAAAACCCATGTCTACTGGTCCTCGATTCAAGGCAAGAGACTCTGTGCATTTACCCGATCTATTCTTTTCATGATTTTATGCACCTCAATAAGATCAGCCCTCATCCTCCTGCTCTCCAAGGAATAGAGTCCCAGCCTACTCAACCTCTCCCGATAACTCAGACACTATAATCCCTGGCAACACCCTTGTAAATCTTCTCTGTACCCTTTCCAGTTTGACAGCATAACCCAGTCTATATTCTATCATTTATCAATATCCATTATTGGTTTCTAATCCACCTTTCTAATAAAAGATATGCCCATATAAACTTACATCCTTCCATCAATTGAAGATTTGCTGCATTACCAAAGACAAGTGATTTATGATTTTCCAGGTAAATAATCTAAATGTAGAAAATAGAAATCACCAATAAAAGAAATCTCGGTGCTAAGATTTGTTTTTACATATTTTGGTTATGGTAGCAATTAATGTCTGCTTTCCTGTTGTTGAATATATCCGGTTAAGATTAGTGTGCCAAACGCTGGAACAAGGTAAGTAGTTGGTCATTCAAGGCAAATAGGAGACAAACTCCTAAAATTTTTGCTGAATAATCTGAAAATTTCTTACGTCACCTCCATGGAATTTCCATCTAAATTGTGCTTTTTTTCTTGTGTCACAGAGACGCCATTTTTACCAGCTCCATCAACTGCGTGACAAGTTTCTTCTCGGGATTTGCAATATTTTCTGTGTTGGGCTATATGGCATTCAAACACGGAGTTGATATTTCGGAGGTAGCCACAGATGGTAAGTCATTCATGCAGTTTTAAACGCACGTTTTCAAGAGTCATAAAGTCATACAGCGTGGAAACAGGCCCTTTGACTTTCATCTACACTAGTCCCACCTGCCTGCGTTTGGCCCATTTCCCTGTCAACCTGTCCTGTCCATGTACCTGTCTAACTATTTCTTAAACGATGCAATAGTCCCTGCCTCAACTACCTCCTCTGGCAGCTCGTTCCATACACGCACCAACCCCCATTGTATGCAAAAGCCACCCATATGATTCCTATTAAATTTTTCCTCTTCACCTTAAACTTATGTCCTCTGGGACATCCTCTGTATGTACGATGGCCAGAACACAAATCAGAAGCAATGGCCCTAAGTTGTCAGTATGCAAGCTTTATCTTTAAGTGATAATAGAGTTCATAACGTATGTCCTGACTAGGTCTTGCTTGTCTGTACGGAGTTTGTACGTTCTCCCCGTGACCTGCGTGGGTTTTCTCCGGGTGCTCCAGTTTCCTCCCACACTCCAAAGACGTACAGGTGTGTAGGTTAATTGGCTTCTGTAAAATTGTAAATTGTCCCGAGTGTGTCGGATAGTTCTAGTGTGCGGGTTGTTCGCTGGTCGGTGCAGACTCGGTGGGCAGAAGGGCCTGTTTCCTCGCGGTATTTCCTAAAGCTGCACGGTGGCGCAGCGGTAGAGTTGCTGCCTTACAGCGGATGCAGCGCCGGAGATTCAGGTTCGATCCTGACTACGGGTGCTGTCTGTACGGAGTTTGTACGTTCTCCCCGTGACCTGCGTGGATTTTCTCCGAGATCGGTTTCCTCCCACACTCCAAAGACGTACAGGTATGTAGGTTAATTGGCTGGGCAAATGTTTTTTTTTAAATTGTCCCTAGTGTGTGTAGGATAGTGTTAGTGTGCGGGGATCGCTGGGCAGCGCGGATCTGGTGAGCCGAAGGGCCTGTTTCTGCGCTGTATCTCTAAATCTAAATCTAAATTCTAAATCTAAAGTGCAAGGTCTAAAACCTCTTCTAAAGAATAAGGGCATGGCAGGGGTGCAGCGGGCAGAGCTGCTGCTGCCTCACAGCGGCAGAGATCTGGGTCCCATCCTGGCCTCGGGTGCTGTCTGAGTGGAGTTTGCGCGTTCCCCTGTGACCGCGTGGGTTTCCTCCAGATACACCTAAATGGGAGTTGGGCTCAGGGATATGACAGTAATTATCCAGGAAAATAACCGCAGATGCTGGTACAAATCGAAGGTATCACAAAATGCTGGAGTAACTCAGCAGGTCAGGCAACATCTAGGAGAGAGGGAATGGGTGACGTTTCGGGTCGAGACCCTTCGTAGGGTCTCCCATTCCCTCTCTCCTAGATGCTGCCTGACCTGCTGAGTTACTCCAGCATTTTGTGATACCTTTGACAGTAATTATCAGTCACTTGTGCTGCAACCAAACCTCCTGTCCGCTGAGATTCGACAGTGAGATTCTGAGCTCACAAAACCACAATCAATCTGTACAGACACGAAAAACAGAGTTAGAGCCTTAGATTTCCAGTTGTTGAAATAAAGTGTAATCTGGTATTTGATTAGATGTTGATAACTTTAAATTGATCATCAATTCCTTGTAAAAAAAAAAAATAATGTTCCCAGTAAATGTTATTCATCAATCTCCAGGTTCTAAGATTAATCTTTGAGAATTGGTTTACTGAGTAAGTGAGAGCAATCAGTAAATTAAACGTGGCAGATTAGAATGTGAGGGCATTAAATGAACCACCCTCTGTTTCACATTAGATTTTAATGTTTTTCCACTGTTTAATCATAGTATCCAGAGATCCTAAGATCAATTAGATTAGTCGGTGGTGACGGCTGACATTTTTTCAGATGAAAAATCCAGTGCAAATACTTGAGTGAAATAAATCACAGCTTTGCCTCTTCACATCCTGATCTCCACTCACACACCTACACCTAATATTGGTCATCCATTCTTCCGAAGAACCTTACTTTGCATTGTTAAAAATAGGAATTGGCCTACTGTGCTTCAAAGCGGAGATTTTCTGTACGGGGTGTCAAAGGTTATGGGGCGAAGGCAGGAGAATGGGGTTGAGAGGGGAAAGATAGATCAGCCACGATTGAATGACAGAGTAGACGCGATGGGCCGAACGGCCTAATTCTGCTCCTATGACTGATTAATGTCGGACAGACTGAGTAATGTCGGACAGTAGCTCATGTTCTGATCTACTTTGCATCCAATTGCTCTGGTTTCCTCTCATATTCCAAAGACATGCAGGTTTGTAGAGACCCACTGTCCATAGTGTGTAGGGGAGAACTAGTGTACAAGGC
This sequence comes from Rhinoraja longicauda, assembly GCF_053455715.1. Classification (NCBI taxonomy): domain Eukaryota; kingdom Metazoa; phylum Chordata; class Chondrichthyes; order Rajiformes; family Arhynchobatidae; genus Rhinoraja; species Rhinoraja longicauda. Next base: position 3,896,917 of record NC_135958.1, on the reverse strand, counting down.
AATCGTTGTTCTGCCCAAACTCGACTGGCCGAAGGGCCGGGCTCCACACTGTATCTCTAAACTAAATTGAACTCAGCAGATCAGGTAGCATTAATGGAGAACATGTATAGGTGACATTCTGGGACCATTCTTTGCCTCTGAACAAAGGTCTGACCTGAAATATCACCTGTGTAGGAAGGAACTGCAGATGCTGGTTTAAATCGAAGACAGACACAAAAAACTGGAGTAACTCAGCGGGACAGGCAGCATCTCTGGAGAGAAGGAATGGGTGACGTTTCGGGTCGAGACCCTTCTTCAGACAGATCTGAGATCCTGGGATCTGCCTGACCTGCAGTTACTCCAGACCTTGTGTCGTTTTGTGTAAACCAGCATCTGCGATTCTTTATTTTCCCCATTTAAAAGATGTTTGATTATTCCTTTGAGATACCAGACTGACTAGCTGGAGGCCAGACACATAGCAGCACCCTCTGCACTCCCTCAAATTGTCCATCCTTTCAGACTCTGCACGTTTCATTGAAACTTACCGAATAGTGAAAGGCCTGGATAGAGTGGATGTGGAGAGGATGTTTCCACTAGTGGGAGAGTCTAGGACCAGAGCTCACAGCCCCAGAATAAAAGGACGTAGCTGTAGAAAGGAGATGAGGAAGAATTTCCTTAGTCAGAGGGTGGTGAATCTGTGGAATTTATTACTGCAGAAGGCTGTGGAGGCCAAGTCAATGGATTTTTAAGGCGGAGATTGACAGATTCCTGATCAGTACGGGTGTCAAGGGTTATGGGGAGAAAGCAGGAGAATGGTGTTGAGAGGGAAGATCACAAGATCATGTGATACTAATTGAGAATGATCAGCCATGATCACATTGAATGGCGGTGCTGGCTCGAAGGGCCGAATGGTCTACACCTGCACCTATTGTCTATTGCCTATTGATTAGGCCATTCAGCCCATCAAGTATGCTCCATCATGGCTGATCTATTTCTCCCTCCTAACCCCATTCTCCTGCCTTCTCCCCATCACCCCTGGCACCCGTCAGCCACGATTGAATGGCAGAGTAGACTCAATGGGCCAAATTGCCTAATTCTGCTCCTATAACCTATGAAGTTATGAGTAGAAATCGTAGGCTCTCCTCCCTACTTTAAAGTAGTTTGGTGGTTTATTTGCGTCGGGTAGTAATTCCAGCAGCAGGTTCACTGTTTGCCGTTGTGTTCACAGGTCCAGGCTTGGTGTTCGTGATCTATCCCGAGGCGATCTCGACGCTCCCAGGTTCAACATTTTGGGCGATCATGTTCTTCATAATGCTGCTGACGTTGGGGATAGACAGTGCAGTAAGTGACCTGTTGATTTGCCCATCGCTCACTTGAAGTTCACTGGTCCAGTGATTCAAGAGAAAGGTTCGTCCCACCTCCTCGGGCAGTTCGGGGGTAAACGTGATAAATGTTGCTCTTCCCAACCAGACTTTAATCCAACGATAATGAATAAGATGGAAACAAACACAGATGCTTTCAATTGGAAAGCCTTGTACCACGGCTTCTAATTAGCAGCTTATAAAGTAACTCCTTGATACAGTTGCCCTTCGTGTTGACATTCCTTGGCAATCAGTTGGCAAAAGTGGAGAGTGAGAGGTTCCTGCTTGACGAGTATAAATGCACAAGCTTGCAATAAGTTAGACCTTTTCAGAGAAATAGAGGCGTACAGCACGGAAACAGGCCCTTCGGCCCAACTTGCCCACATGACCAACATGTCCCATCTACATTAGTCCCCCCTGCCTGCGTTTGGCCCATATCCCTCCAACCCTGTTTTGTCCATGTACCTGTCCAATTGCATCTTAAACGTCGCAATAGTCCCTGCCTCGACTACCTCCTCCGGCAGCTCGTTCCATACACCCACCACCCTTGGTGTGCAAAAGTTACCCCTCAGATTCCTATTCAATCGACCCCCCTTCACCTTAAACCCACCTACAGCGGCCCCCGGGCCTACGGTGTCCGGGCCTACACTGTCCGGGCCTACAGTGTCCAGGCCTACAGTGTCCGGCAATCAGTAACCTGTGCCTGCCTTCTCCCCATATCCCCAATTTCTCCCCAATTTCACTAGCCCCTAGAGCTCAATCTAACTCTCTCTTAAATTCATCTAGTGAATTGGCCTCCACTGTCCTCTGTGGCACAATTTCACAACTCTCTGGGTGAAAAAGTTCTGTCTCACCACAGTTTTAAATGGCCTCCCCTTTATTCTAAGACTGTGGCCCCTGGTTCTGGACTCCCCCAACATTGGGAACATTTTTCCTGCATCCAGCTTGTCCAGTCCTTTTATAATTTTATACGTCTCTGTAAGATCCCCTCTCATCCTTGTAAACTCCAGTGAATACAAGCTTTAATATAAAGCTTAGTCATCGATGAAGGAAAGCCTAGTCATCGTGGTTTTGATGCAATCCTTTGTGGTCTCGCCGTCTCTGCAGATGGGTGGCATGGAGGCAGTGGTGACGGGAATCACAGATGACTTCAAGATTTTGAAGAAGCACCGGAAGCTTTTCACGCTGGTCACTGCAGGCGGGACGTTCCTGATTGCACTTCTCTGCATCACCAACGTAAGTGTGAAGCGGCCAGGGGCGGCAAAGCGTGGGCCGACGTTAAACGTGCAGGTAAACGTGTGCAGGAAGGAATCTCCAGGCGCTCCTCAGCTTACGGTGGAGTTCCGTTTCGAGAAACCCATCGGAAACTGGGAATATTGTAAGTGGAAATGCATTTGATACGTGCGATCACGTGGCCGGAAGCGAGCTGTGGCTCGCCACGGGTCGCTGCCGTTTGCACCATCGCAAAGTCGAACTATCGCAAGTCGGAACATGGTAGCCTGGGGAGCGTCGAAGATGGACACAAAGTGCTGGAGTAGCTCAGCGGGTCGGGCTGCTTTTCTGAGGCAGGGTGAAGTGTAGATGAAGTCAATGGTGGAAGGACTGGTCTGTGTGCTGGATAGGTTCAACTCTTCCAACACCCGACAACCTCTCACGGACTTGGGCAAAGTTGTTGCCAAACCGAGGGGGGGGGGGGTAAAGTAGTCGGGGAGATCTGCAGATGCTGGTTTAAATCGAAGATAGGCACAAAATGCTGGAGTAACTCAGCGGGACAGGCAGCATCTCTGGAGAGAAGGAATGGGCGACGTTTCGGGTCGATGTCTCAACCAGAGATGCTACCTGTCCCGCTAAGTTACTCCTGCATTTTGTGCCTATCTTCGGTGTAAAACCAACATCCGCAGTTCCCTCCTGCCCCTGGAATTTCAGTCTGAAGAGGAGTCCCAACCTGAAACGGCGCCCATCCTTTTTCTCCAGAGATGCTGCCTGACCCGCTGAGTTATTCCAGTGCTTTGTGTCTCTCGATGGTGGAAGGATGTTGGTTTATTAATAACCTAGGAGGATTCCAGTTCAAAAATAATTTGTACATAATGCTGGAGATTGTCAAATTAAATATCATCCTGAATCTTGCAAATTTGTTATGTTTTTGAGAAACATTTAAGGACAATTGACTTAATAGGAAAATATTAATGACCTATTTCTGCCTTCTGTAGGGGGGGATTTACGTGTTCACATTACTCGATCAATTTGCTGCAGGAACAGCTATCCTGTTTGGAGTATTAATCGAAGCTATTGGGGTGTCGTGGTTTTATGGTAAGGCCCTCTTGTCCATTTAAAATTATTTGAATACAATGTTTTGTATGGTAAATTGTTATGTAATAAATAAATTAATGAATTAATTATCCGCTATTCCCGCACACTAACACGGTCCTACACTCTGGCGACAATTTACAATTTACAGAGACCAATTAACGTTGTCGGAGTGTAGGAGGAAACCGGAGCACCCGGAGAAAACCCACGCAGGTCACAGGGAGAACGTACAAACTCCGCACAGACAGCACCCATAGTCAGAATCGAACCCGGGTCTCTGGCGCTGTGAGTCAGCAACTCTACCGCTGCACCACAGTGCTGCCCGCGTTTATTACATTAATTAATACATGGAATTAATTTATTATTATAGTATCAGTTTAACTCGGATAAGATATCAAGGTGGATACAGCACTAGTTTAACAGGGAGCAATATGAACAGTTCTTTTTTTCCTTTGTATTGTACTGTACTTTTGGTGCTGATAGGGTTTAGACCAAATTTCATTAAATATAATTATTACTCATCTGACCAGAGTTCGGTCCCGACTACGGGTGCTGTCTGTACAGAGTTTGTATGTCCTCCCTGTGACCTGCATGGGTTTTCTCCGGTATCTCCAGTTTCCTCCCACACTCCAAAGACGTACAGGTTTGTAGGTTAATTGCCATGGTGTACATGTATAATTGTCCCTAGTGTGTGTAGGATAGTGTTAGTGTGTGGGGATCGGTGGCTGGCACGGACTTGGTTGGCCGAAGGGCCTATTTCCATGCTGTATCTCTAAACTAAACTAAACTAAACTAAACTAAACTAAACTCAACTCAACTCAACTAAACTAAACTCAACTAATCTAAACTAAGCTATGTGCTCTAGGGTATGACATTTGCACCCTAGAGAAAAGACTTTGACTATCTACCCTATCTATGCCTCTCATCATCTTAATTACTTCTATCAGGTCACCCCTCAGTCTCCAATGTTCCTGAGAAAACAATCCAAGTTTGTCCAACCTCCCTTATAGCTAATACTCTCTACGCAACATCCTGGTGACCCCCTAGATGTGCCCTCTCCAGTCTAAACCAGAGTTGAGATGTGCCTGTGTGATTCTTGCTATCGTAGCGCGTAGATACCTCCAATTGTAATCCTCAGATGGGTACCCAGGGTAATTTAAGGCCAGAGGTCTATGATGGGTGAACTCTTTCATGAAAGATGATACTCTATTAAACCTCTTTGCTTTAATTAATCTCTGCTGATAATGTGATCTGGCATTTTGTTCTCTATTCCATGACTAAAAGAAAAGACTCCATAGTTTGGGTCACTTAATGGGATCATTGTTAAGACCCTCAAGGACAATGTGACATTTAAGGAATTCGAATGCTGTTGAAATATTTGTCTTCAGCCTCTTCGTGAAAGTCATGCAACTAAACTGTGGTGGCCTTTCATGCCCCGACAATCCAACTGCAAGTGCAGCTATTACCTTTGAAGATCTGAACAACCGTATGGAGAATAATCTTTGTGACTTAATCAAGGACTCGTCCAGAAATGTCAACTTCCCAGTTATTTGTACAATATTCCAAGCAAAGATAATATTTTTTGTGGAAATTAATACATGTTATAACAGTAAATAACTGAACACTCATTCATTTTGTCTTTGCATTGTCGAAGAAATTAGACTTTATTTGGGGCAGCGGTAGAGTTGCTGCCTTAAGGCGCCAGAGACCCGGGTTCAATCCTGACTCAGGGCGCTGTCTGTACGGAGTTTGTGCATTCTCCCTGTGACCGTGTGGGGTTTTTCCTGGTGCTCCGGTTTCCTCCCACATTCAAAAGACGTACAGGTCATTGTAGGTTAATTGGATTCTATAAACTGTCCCTCGTGTAGAGGGTAGAACTGGTGTATGTGTGTTTATTGGCTGGAGTGGATTCAGTGGGCCGAAGGGCCTGTTTCCTCGCTGTATCTCTAAACTAAGTTAAACTAAACCTCATGCTCCATCAAGATTAAATATGTTTTTGCATTCATCAACCTATTCATAATGCTTATGTAAATTGTTTTTTAGAGTGTCATTTTAGTTGTGATTATTTTAAAACAAACTGCTGGAAGAATATAAATGATTCCATTTCACCATGATGTGCTACAGAAGGATGGAATAAAGCTGCAGCCTCACAGTGCCAGAGACCCAGGTTCGATCCTGAGCTCGGGTGCTGCCTGTGTGGCGTTTGTACGTTCTCCCTGTGACCGGATGGGTTTCCTCTGGGTTTTCCAGTTTCCTCCCACATCACAAAGCCGTGTGGGTTTGTAGTTTGATTGGCCTCTGTAAAATGGTCGGGGTGGTCTCGGTGGGCCGAAGGGCCTGTTTCCATGCAGTATCTCTAAACCTTTTTCAAGAAAAAAACCCCCAAATAAACACAATTTATTATTTGTCATTTGAGTTCAACTCATTGGCATCTTAGTGGTTCAAAGAAACATAGAAACATAGAAAATAGGTGCAGGAGCAGGCCATTCGGCCCTTCGAGCCTGCACCGCCATTCAATATGATCATGGCTGATCATCCAACTCAGTATCCTGTACCTGCCTTCTCTCCATACCCCCTGATCCCTTTAGCCACATAGGGCCACATCTAACTCCCTCTTAAATATAGCCAATGAACTGGCCTCAACTACCTTCTGTGGCAGAGAATTCCACAGATTCACAACTCTCTGTGTGAAAAAAAACTTTCTCATCTCGGTCCTAAAAGACTTCCCCCTTATCCTTAAACTGTGACCCCATGTTCTGGACTTCCCCAACATCGGGAACAATCTTCCTGCATCTAGCCTGTCCAACCCCTTAAGAATTTTGTAAGTTTCTATAAGATCCCCCCACAATCTTCTAAATTCCAGCGAGTACAAGCCGAGTCTATCCAGTCTTTCTTCATATGAAAGTCCTGCCATCCCAGGAATCAATCTGGTAGCCGACACACATATTTAGCCGACACACGAGAAAGGGCAGCTTAGTGATGCACTTAGTAAAACCATTGCCTGAGAGTGGCAGAGGCCTGGGACCAACCCTGACTGTGGTTGCTGTCTGTGTGGAGTTCGCACAAAGGGGCGCACTGACCGGCGATCCCCGCACATTAACACTAGCCTACCCACACACGGGACAATTTAGACTTGCACCAAGCCAATTAACCTACAAAGCTGTACGTCTTTGGAGTGTGGGAGGATACCGAAGATCTCGGAGAAAACCCGTGGGGCTTTCGAACAATACTCTCGGAGAATACTCACAGAACCAGCTGAAGAAGCAGATTAAGTTTTATATTCTCAGTCTGATAAATGATGATCTCGTTCCTGGCCCCGTAAATACCAGTTTATCATTCTGGATCCATTACCACCCCAGCCAATACAAATAGCATAAATGTCCCTCCTTCAGAAAGGATTACTATACCCAGTGTAAATAACATTCCTTTCAAAATGCTCTTAATTGGAGTTAATACATTATGGTAACTTGAGACTTTTGAGTTAAACCATTAGTATTTTTTTTTAATGATAATATCTTGCGTGGAAAAGATTATAGATAATGTAATGTCTGACATTCATAGACATGAAGGATTCATAATTTGGCTTCTCATCAACCACTATAGTGCACTGTGGAGTCCATGAAGTTTCTAGTGCAATCGGTAAAACGTTTGTCCTGATGTTTCAACCAGAAATGCAGCATATGTTGTTTAGTTTAGAGATACAGCCCTTCGGCCCACCGAGTCCGCACTGGCCAGCGGTCCCCGCACAGTAACACGACACTAGGGACGATTTTTACATTTTTAGCATGCCAAATAACCTACAAACCTGTATGTCTTTGGAGGGTGGGAGGAAACCAAAGTTCTCGGAGTAAATCCACGCGGTCATGGGGAGAACGAACAAACTCTGTACAGAGTTTGTCCCATCCCCCTGACATCAGTCTGAAGAAGGGTCTCGACCCGAAACGTCACCCATTCCTTCTCTCCTGAGATGCTGCCTGACCCACTGAGTTACTCCAGCATTTTGTGAAATAAATAACTTCGATTTGTACCAGCATCTGCAGTTATTTTCTTACACAAACTCTGTACAGACAGCGCCTGTAGCCAGGATTGAACCCGGTTTTCTGGAGCTGTAAGGCAGCAACTCTACCGCTGCGCCACAGTGCTGGCTCGAAGGGCCGAATGGCCTCCTCCTGCACCTATTTCCTATGTTCTATGTTCTTCGCTTGAAACAGTTATTAGTTACTTTGCATTGACAAGTAACAACCTAATTGTTTGCTTCACAAGCCCCAGTTCAGGACTGGTTTCGTGAAGGGAGTTAGTGGCAATGATCCCACTGCGATATCGGGTACAGTTAGACCTGCAACCTGTCAGTGCTTACCTGAATAACACAGAGAGCAGTGCAGGAGCAGCAGCAGGACAAGGCCCTTCGGCCGACAAAGTCCATGCCGAACATTGTGCCAAGATAAAATAATCTCAATAGGTTCAAATGGCATGAAGTTCAAAAATGGAGATCTATTTGACTGGGCAGATTCAAGGAACTGCAGATGCTGGATTACACAAAAGGACACAAAGTGCTGGAGTAACTCAATGGGTCAGGCAGCACCTCTGGAGAACATGGGCACGTGACGTTTTGGATCAGGACCCTTCTTCAGATTGAAACGTCACCTATCCATGTTCTTCAGAGATGCTGCCTGACCCGCTGAGTTACTCCAGCACTCTGTGAAACGTCACCTATCCATGTTCTCCAGAGATGCTGCCTGACCCGCTGAGTTACTCCAGCACTCTGTGAAACGTCACCTATCCATGTTCTCCAGAGATGCTGCCTGACCCGCTGAGTTACTCCAGCACTCTGTGAAACGTCACCTATCCATGTTCTCCAGAGATGCTGCCTGACCCGCTGAGTTACTCCAGCACTCTGTGAAACGTCACCTATCCATGTTCTCCACAAATGCTGCCTGGCCCGTTGAGTTACTCCAGCACTGTGTTCTATTTCACAGGGCTTTGGATGCGCATTAACTATATTAAATACATTTGACACAAAGCGACTGTTTTAAATTGATTTTATGGGCTGTGTCCTGACCTCAATCAACTAATATTCCTTTTAATTCTTGAAGAAATTAAATGCTTGACTCCAACGGCATGACACGAACATAATTCAAATTAATGGGACAGAATTTTGTGTAGTCGTGATTGCCTACTTCACCACATTCTGCCAACTGAAATATTAACCCCTGCAGTTGGGTTTTTTCAAATCTTTATATCTGAGTTATCTTTCTTCACTTCTCTGTCCATTTGGAAAAATATCATTTTACCCTTGGGTTTGGAATGTGGAGTTTAAGTAATATCTTCTAATCATCTCTTTTTTTTAAAGTATTTGCCTTAAGTAGTTGCAAAGAGCATTTTCAAAGAATGCTATCAAGTTCCTGGTGACTCTGATATATTTGGTTAAAATGAAAAATCATTTTCTTTTATTGCAGTTCTATAACCTATCTTCTTTTTAATCGGCCTCTGTAAATTGCCCTTGGATGTGTGGGGAGTGGGTGAGAAAGGGATAACATAGACCCAGCATGAATGGGTGATCGACAGTCGTTGTGGACTCGATGGGCCTGTTTCCCTGCTGTATCTCTAAAGTATAATCTCAAATCTCTAAACAAGTATCCGTTATTTTATTTAATTCAGATCATTAACCTGGGAGTAGACTTGGATGAGTATTTAAGACTAAATGGACAATCTTGCATTTAAGGAACTTAGCTTCAGCTTGGTCTGTGTATCCTTTGGAAAGCTGGTGTAGAGAATTCTGTTCAGAAATTACAATGTTCGTCTGCTGGTGGGCAATTAGATTGCTGTTTCTTTTGTGACGGTATAAAATTGCACTGTTTCACTGGCAATTACTTTGGAGAGGGTGTTGCAATGTCCCGCCCACGATACTGGAGATTCTCTAATGTGTTCTGGCTTTGCTTCTGCCTCAGGAGTTGACAGGTTCAGTGAAGACATCAAACAGATGACAGGCTTCAAGCCGGGACTCTACTGGAGGCTCTGTTGGAAGTTTTTTAGCCCAGCCTTTTTACTGGTAAGCAAATAATAGTCACATTAGACCTGTATGTTAAAGCAACGTGAACCATCTTTAAAAGGGTCCCGGCCCAAGTTGGTCAAGGAGTCATCGGGTCTTACAGCACGGAAACAGACCCTCTCGTCCAGCTGACCAAGATGCCCCATCTACACGAAAGATAGACACAAAGTGCTGGAGCAACTCAGCATCTCTGGAGAAAAAGGATGGGGGACGTTTCGGGCCGAGACGTTTTTCAGTCTGAAGAAGGATTCAGAACCGAAACATCATCCATCCTTTTACTCCCGAGATGCTACCTGGCCCGCTGACTTACCCCAACACTTTGTGTCTACCTTTGGCACATAAACCAATACTTGTAGCTCCTTGTTTCTACACATCGCCCCATCTGAATTAGTCCCACCTGCCCGCGTTTGGCCCATATCCCTCTCGACATTTCCTACCCACCTACCTGTCCAAATGTCTTTTAAATGTCGTCATAGTTTCTGCCTCAACCACCTCCGCTGGCAGCTCATTTCATATCACACCACTCTCTGTGTGAAAAAGATGCCCTTTGGTTATGGGAAAAATAAGTCTTCAGATAATGTGGCCTGATAGCCAGAAAACCAGGTTGTGATAATCCAGATTTCCACCTGAAGTCGATAAAATAACTTGGAACATTATCCAAAGATGGAATTCTAAGTGTTGGTACATGTCAAAATATGTTTTTTTGTTAAATATATTAACAAAATATATTAAACTGTAAATTGCTGTATAAAGTATTTTGGGCAAAAATTCCTAAATAGAGCCAAGAGCTCATGGATTCATACAGTCCAGAAATAAGACATTTGTTGCAAATCCATGTATGTTTGACTAATTAAAAGAGGTTTATTTATTTTGCATCCAGATTCAGTCAATTATCTTTTCGATTTATCATCAGGGCAAAGTTACAGATATCTACAGATTGGACGTTCATTAAAAAATCATGTAATATAATCTCTAAATTGATGAACCGTAATTAATGTGTCGGGGCGTCACAGTGGCACAGCGGCAGAGTTGCTGCCTTACAGCACCACAGACCCGAGATTGATCCTGACTACAGGTGCATCGGGAAACCAAACGCAGGCTCGGCGATCGTTTCGCTCAACACCTTCGCTCAGTCCACCTTGTCCAACCTGATCTCCTGGTGGCTGAGCACTTCAACTCCCCTTCCCACTCCCAGTCTGACCTTTCTGTCATGGGCCTCCTCCAGTGCCATAGTGAGGCCCACTGGAAATTGGAGGAACAGTACCTCATATTTCGCCTGGGCAGCTTGCAGCCCAGCGGTATGAACATTGACTTCTCCAACTTTAGATAGTTCCTCTGTCCCTCTCTTCCCCTCCCCCTTCCCAGTTCTCCCTCTATTTCCTGTCTCCACCTATATCCTTCCTTTGTCCCGCCCCCCTGACATCAGACTGAAGAAGGGCCTCGACCCGAAACGTCACCCATTCCTTCTCTCCTGAGATGCTGCCTGACCTGCTGAGTTACTCCGGCATTTTGTGAAATAAATACCTTCGATTTGTACCAGCATCTGCAGTTATTTTCTTACACTTTCTGACTACGGGCGCTGTCTGTACGAAATTTGTACGTTCACCCCGTGACCCGCGTGGGTTTTCTCCGGGTGCTCCGGTTTCCTCCCGCTCCCCGAAAACGTACAGGTTTGTAGGTTAATTGGCTTTGGTAAAATTGTAAGTTGTCACCTGTGTGTCGGATAGTGCTTGTGTACGGGATGATCGCTGGTAGGTGTAGACTGACTCGGTGGGTCGAGGGACCAGTTTCCGCGTTGTCTCTCTTCAGTCTAAAGCGCAGAATAAAGTGAATATTTAGTCGCACACTTTGGTGGCAAGAACAGGAAAGCAGACTATTATCTGAATGGTGGCCGATTAGGAGAAGGGGAGATGCAACGAGACCTGGGTGTCGTGGTACACCAGTCATTGAAAGTAGGCATGCAGATGCAGCAGGCAGTGAAGAAAGCAATGGTATGTTGGCATTCATAGCGGTGCAGGCTCGAAGGGCCGAATGGCCTACTCCTGCACCTATTTTCTATGTTTTCTATGTTTCTAAACAGCTTTAGTTTATCAGAAAATAGGAGTATTCTTTCGAGTGAATGTATAAAGAGCGAGATGTCCAATTACTTCCAATTAAATCAGTGAAATACTTTTGGGCAAATATTTACATTCTACAAGATAAGGGAAGTGTGTGCTATGTTCGGCTGGCTTCTCTAAAGGGCTTACAGCGAGGTTATACAATTAGTGGCGTTTACGTTCAGAGCAGAACCTTGCTTTTGGCAGTTCTCTGGGCCTGCAGCTGTCAGATACAAACTGTAAAGCAAGCTAACATGTGTCTTATTGCATTTAGCTGCACTGCCATTTCTCTGGCTACGCCTTACCTTCTTGCAAGGGAATATGTGCAGCCTTTGACATTCAGTTCTGTAACTCTTCCACTAAGTAACAGATTTTATTTGACAGGACCAGAAATAATATCGTGGTCGCTGTGGAAAATTAGCAAACAATATGTGCTGCAAAACAGATGTTGGAAGTCTGGTCGGGGCAATGAACTGCAGATGCTGGTTTATACCAGAGATAGGCACAGAGTGCTGGAGTAACTCAACGGGTCAGGCAGCAGCTCTGGAGAAAATGGATAGGTGACGTTTCAGGTTGGGACCCTTCGACAGAGTGGAAGCAGGGAAATGGAGTGGGGGGGGGGGGTGGGGGGGTGAGAACTGGAGGTCCTAAGTTATCCTGGTCTTTTCACACCATCAGATCTTCCACCCCACCCCTCCCCCCCCCCCCCCCCGAAAAAACTTTCAGGCTGAAGACAGGCCGGGAAGCCTTATCTACGCAGACATGAGATTAGTTAAAATTGTGTTTATATTTGGTAATTGTGGCTCACAGTACAAATTGGGCTGTCATCCTTGCCTTGAGGGCACTTTGGGCAGATTGCTTTCCTGTCGCATGCTCTAATCCATGGTTGAACGTTTACCTGGGGGATTAGCGTTTCGTGACGCACACCAGGAAAACATTTTAACTATCATCTTATCCCAAGTCTTCTCCCCTAAAAATATGTGTACATCATGTTTACCTCAGTGATGTGTTTAAGTCTCTGCAATTATATCTCAGCCCACAGCTCAGTGAGATCAACACTAAACTTCTCACCCGATGCCCACGAATGAAATATTCATCGAAACATAGACAATAGGTGCAGGAGACAATAGACAATAGACAATAGGTGCAGGAGTAGGCCATTCGGCCCTTCGAGCCAGCACCGCCATTCAATGTGATCATGGCTGATCATTCTCAATCAGTACCCCGTTCCTGCCTTCTCCCCATACCCCCTGACTCCGCTATCCTTAAGAGCTCTATCTAGCTCTCTCTTGAATGCATTCAGAGAATTGGCCTCCTCTGCCTTCTGAGGCAGAGAATTCCACAGATTCACAACTCTCTGACTGAAAAAGTTTTTCCTCATCTCAGTTCTAAATGGCCTACCCCTTATTCTTAAACTGTGGCCCCTGGTTCTGGACTCCCCCAACATTGGGAACATGTTTCCTGCCTCTAACGTGTCCAACCCCTTAATAATCTTATATGGATCTTATAAGATCCCCTCTCATCCTTCTAAAGGAGGAGGCCATTCGGCCCTCCGAGCCAGCACCGCCATTCATTGTGATCATGGCTGATCATCCACAATCAGCAACCTGTGCCCAACCTCTCCCCATATCCCTTGATTCCACTGGCCCCCAGAGCTCTATCTTTTGATGCCCATGAGGTGACAACTTTATTTCATCCTTTAATCTTTCTTTTCTGCAGCACACTTTTAAATTGGTCCTTCATTTCAGGTTGTGCTGTGGCACAGTGGCACAGCGGCAGAGGTGCTGCCTTACCGCGCCAGAGCGCCAGAGCGCCAGAGCGCCAGAGCGCCATCACTGATTTTCCGGCCCCTTTGGTTCCAGAGCCTTGCCATATTATCCGTGTTGCCGGACCGACAGGGGTTACGGTCTCCATGAGGAGATCCAGCTGTACCGGGATGGTCCGCCGAGGAGCCGGGATACTGGCCCGGCAAAGTCGTCCCTGGAAGTCAGCCGTGGGAACGGATCCGCCGGCTCCAGCCAGGCCAGAGTTCCAGAGCCCCAGCCACAAGGGGGGGGGGGGCAAATTCAACCCATCAATCAGCCGGGGAAGTCTCGATGAGTTCGAGATCGGCCGCCTAGGCACCACATTTTCGGGCGGACTTCCAGGGGGCATTTCAAGCGCTGTCCAGATTATAGGAGGTCCGGACCACCAATTGGCCGGAACATCGTTGGTGGATGTGTATCAGCCTCTGTTCCCACGCTGCTCCGCCCACCATTTGCACCTTTGTTGCACCCAGACTGGACCATTTCACAGCAGGTCCAGTCATCTTCCCTCTTTCAACACATTAGCAGCAGCAAAACACCCTACCCCTAAGTCTCAATAGATCCCATTCACATATCAACCTGGTGACTACTTAATTTTCACCTTTGTTTTGCCAACGTCAGAAAGTCCTTCGTGAGGGTAAGTCCACAGGGAGCTTCCAGCCCAGACGATGTATCTCTTAACACTTGCACAGTCCAGATTTGGTGGAGTTCACGTCAACACCTTCGACATCTCACCACAATGGCTTTGTTAAACGGATAGTGTTACCAGTGTCACAGGGAGGTGGAGAAGATTATCAGCAGATTAAATAGGGTGACCTGCATCAGCATCTTTTATCCAGAGTAGGAGAAACAAGAACCAGAGGATATCAGTTTAAGGTGAGGGGGGGGGGGGGGGGAGATCTAATAGGAACCTGAGGGGCAACTCCTTTACACAAAAGGTGGTGGGCATATGGAACGAGCTGCCAGAGGAGGTAGTGGAGGCAGGTACTATCTATCATAATGTTTGAAAGACATTTGGACAGGTTCATGGATAGGATAATTCTAGAAGGATCTGGACCAAACACAAGCTGGTTATACTATTGTAGATGGGGCATGTTCGGTGGGCCAGTGGGCCTGTTTCCACCATCTATATACTAAAACTCTTGTGTTTGTTCCTGAACTACATCCAAAACGGTACGCGATAGCATGACAATTTTAGGCCCACCTTACTCACCGTCGTCCCTTTGGTGCTAATGGAAGAAGTTTCATTGAAATCGGTGTTATATTTTTAAAGTTATTCACATTTTTAAGTTTAAATCTATCTCCTAGGGAGGGAGGTGAAGGGAGGCAGGGAGGGGGAGGGGGGAGGATAAGCAGGGTTGAGGGGGATGGAGTGGGGGGAAGGGGAAGTGGGGGAGGGGGAGAAGGAGGGAGGGGGAAGGGGAGGGAGGGGGGGAGGGAGGGGAAGAGGGAGGCAGGAGGAGAGAGGGACGGGGAGGGGGGGAGGGGGAGTGGGGAGGGGAGGGGGAGTGGGGAGGGGAGGGGAGGAGAAGGGGGGAAGTGGGGAGGGAAAAGAGGAGGGGAGAGAGGGGAGGGGGGAAGAGGGGAGGGGGGAGGAGAGGGTGTTGCACCATTGCAGGAGAGGTTTGGGCCCAATGGGTCCACTTGGTTTAGTGTATCTTTAAAACTGAAAGCTAAATTCACTCCAAAGCCATTTTTGCTCTTGTGTTCTCTCCCTTCAGTGGACCATTCAAAGTTGTGAATAACGCCATGCCTTTATCTCTCTTCCAGTTTGTAATAATCGTCAGTATTGTGAAGTTCAAGCCTCTAACCTATGATGAATATGTATTCCCAAACTGGGCGAACCTAGTTGGCTGGGGAATAGCAATATCTTCAATGTCACTGGTGCCAATCTATGCCATCTACAAACTCGCCACTGTACGCGGCGGCTCTTTAAAAGAGGTCAGTAGTGAAATATTTTCATCGTTCTAACAAAGTCACAGAGATGAAAAACTGAAAAAAAAAAGAAGGGTGCATTTCGTAAAGAAAACCATAGACTAAATTACGTGACCTGGCTGTAAATGGTTCCAGTGCTTCAGAATCTATATCAGACTAACTCAAATTAAAGAGAAGACACAAGGAATTGCAGGTGCTGCAATCTTGAGCAAAAGAACAGAGTGCTGGAGGAACGCAACGGGTCAGGCAGCATCTATGAGGGGAAATGGACAGGTGACGTTTCAGGTTGAACAAGGGTCCCGACCTGAAACATTGTCTGTCCATTACCATCCTCAGATGCTGCCTGACCTGCTGAGTTCCTCCAGCAATTTAATTTTAAACTCAAATTCAAATGGCTGACTTTGAGTTCTTCTGCCCAATATACTTTAGACTTTAGAGATACAGCGCAAAAAACAGGCCCTTCGGCCCACCGAGCCCAGGCCGACCACCCGTGATCACCCGTTCACACTAGGTCTATGTTATCCCACTTTCACATCCACTCCCTGCACACTAAAAGCAATTTTACACAGGCCAATTAACCTACGGACCCACATTTCTTTGAGATGCGGGAGGAAACCAGAGCACCCAGAGGAAACCCACACAGTCACAGAGAGAACGTACAAACTCCACATGACCTCTGCCGCTGTGACGTAGTGACTCTACCAGCTGCGTCACTGTGCCGCCCTTAAGGCCAAGTTCTAAGGGCAAGGAACGTACATCTTAGGTCCCAAAAGAGAACTTGTGGGTCAGGTAGCATCTATGGAGGGAATGGAGAGACTCCGAAGAAGGGCCCCAACCCGAAACATCATCAGTCAAATCCAAGCACTCCACAGATGATGCCTGACCCACTGAGTTCCTCCAGTACTTTGTGTCTTTGATCTTGAAAGAGATGGTGGGCCAGACAGCACTAGCTAATCGTTCTGTGAATAAGCATTCGGTAGCTGCAGCGTTTACATCAAAGATACTAGAGGAACAAGATAGACCTCTCGGCCCTAAAAACCATAGTACATCGTGACGCCATTTTAGTAGGCAGAAACTTGCAGAAACATTTTAAAAGAAAAATAACACAAATCTGTGAATTGATAGATGGGATATTTTCTGCATTTTAATGGTATCATCACACATACTGTTCCCCCACAACACTGATTACACTGCAAGAGGCATAGCGAACGGCGGGTTTTGCCTACTAAAATGGCTACTTTGCGTACTAGCCTTCAGTATGGGCGATCTCAATGGAGTGGTCCATCTTGTTCCTCTAGTATCTTTGGTTGCCATGTTTTCGGTCTCAGACCTGTGCCTTGTAACATAGAAAGATGCAATGCAGTGGAAATCAATGCAGACGTCCAACACTGCCCCTGGATAAATGAAGGCACTACATTTATACAAGTACCTTTCATTTTGAGAGCGTGCTTACCTTTCTTAATGGCTGTTGTTACTCAGGACTCATATTTTTGGTGTACAGCACAATATATAGTTGGGGTGGCGCAGCGGTAGAGTTGCTGCCTTATAGCGCCAGAGTATCAGGTTCGATCCTGACTACGGGTGCTGTCTGTACGGAGTTTGTACGTTTTCCCCATGACCTGCGTGGGTTTTCTCTGGGTTTCCTCCCACACTCCAAAGATGTACAGGTTTGCAGGTTAATTGGCTTGGTAAATTGTAAATTGTCCCTCGTGTGTTTAGGATAGTGTTAGTGTGCGGGGATCACAGGTCGGCGCGGACCCAGCGGGCTGAAGGGCCTGTTTCCGTGCTGGATCTCTCAACTAAACCAAAGTACTACATCATCTCCACTGAAAGAAAGTTTGCATTTAGAAAGAATTACTATGAAGGCAAAGCGATATCAGTGGAAAATGTGAAAGGGGTAGATTTTGGATGGTAACTTTACCAATAATAATATAATATAATAATAAGCATTTATTTTATGTAGCGCTTTACCAGGTGCTCAAAGCGCTTTACAAAAACAGTCAAAACATAAAAACAAACAGACAAATTATCCTGACGGAGAAGCGGCGAACAAACAGCGCCAGCGTCCTCTCACGTCAGGGTCCGGCAGTAGACAACAAAAAGCACAGGACACACAGATACAATTTAACACAAACAGCCATCACAGTGATTGCTCCAGGCACACCCTCACTGTGATGGAAGGCAAAGAAAAGTCATTATCTCCTCCTCATTCTTCTCCCGTGGCACCACGAGGCGATCGAGGCTCCCAACTTTTGAATCCCCCCACCGGGCGATGGAAAGTCCGAGGGCCGAGCCGAGCCGAGCAGGCCGATGAAGGTCCTGAGCCCCCACCGGGCGATGGAAAGTGCCGCGGCCAGGCCACGCAGGGCGATGAGGGGCCTGCGGGCGGGTCGATCGTACCTCGCGCTCTGGGGCGGTCGAAGCTGCTACGGCTGGAGCTCCTGAAAGCCGGTCGCCAGCCAGGGACCTGCGAGCTCCCGATGTTGCGGTCTGCAGGGCCCACGGCCGAAGCCTCCGAGATGGTAAGTCCAGGCCCTGCGACCGGAGTCTTCAAGGTCGATCCCAGCTGGAGGCCGCCGACTCCACGATGTTAGGCCGCAGCGCGAACGGAGACACAACACGGTAAAGGTCGCATCTCCGTTGAGGAGGAGATTAGAAAAAAAATGTTTCCCCCAACCCCCCCCACCACCCCCCACATAAACAGAGTTAAAAATAGAACAAAACGTACATTAAACGATGACAATAGACAAAAAACTAAAAAAAGACAGAGAGACTGCCGGTGAGCCACAGCTGCAGAACACAGCCACGCCCCCTTAGGATCTAATCATTCTGGTCTGTCTTTCATTTAGAGAATAGCTTACTGCATTACTCCTGAAAATGAACATTATCTTGTGGAGCAAGGAAAAGTGCGACAGTTTAAGGTAAGTAAACCCATCCCCGCTTAACCCACTAACCATTACATCATTTTGGCAACGTCAAGAACCAAGTGGATGTTATGACTGATAGTTACTAATTTAACGGTGATTTAGAGTCATCGAGACATACAGCATGGAAACAGGCCTTTCGGCCTAATTTACCCACACCGGCGAACATGTCCCAGTTACACTAGTCCCGCCTGCCTTTGGCCCTTATTGCTCCAAACCTGTCCTATCCATGTACCTGTCGAACTGATTCTTAAACGTTGAGATCATCCCTCCCACAACTACCTCCACTGACAGCTCATTCCATACACCCACCACTCTTTGTGTGAAAAAGTTACCCCTCAGATTCCGATCAAATCTTTGCCCTTTCACCTTCTGGTTCTCGATTCACCTACTCTGGGCAAGAGACTCTGTGCGTCTTCCTGATCTATTCCTCTCATGATTTTATCCACCTCTATAAACTCATCCCCTTATCCTCCTGCGCTCCAAGGAACAGAGTCCCAGCCTGCTCAACCTCTCCCTGTAGCTCAGACCCTCGAGCCCTGGCAACATCCTCGTAACATGTATGTTATGTATGTGTTCACTTCACAGCTGGAACATTGGCTTGCGATATGAAGGCTTCCGAAGCAGCTGCAGCACTTTCTGAGGTGCAATGAAAATAATAAATTCCTGGTTTTTGAAAACTTTTTCAATTCAATTAGTGTCTCAAAGATGGTGGAATCATTCCGTGTCAAGTTCCGTGCCATGTCCTGCCTGCCTGCTTTAATATGGATGGCTGGGCAGGGGAGAGTTATTTATTTTGCGACGTTTTTCATGCATGGAGTGTGGCAGACTGCAGTTGTCTACATAACGTGGATTATATAACACGGAGTATTATTTCTTCCTTCATTAATGCCGCGTGAATGCATTAAAGAAAAAATTCCATGGGCATTTGAGAGCATCCAGCAGCATTTTCTTTAAACTGTGTTCTTGTCAGCAAAAATGAAGGCAAGCAATACTTACTGGTTTCCTTTTTAATGTATAATTCCATCATTGCTAACCAACATGGACAGTGGTTCCCTCCATGACATCACCATGAGGGTTTCTGTTCAAAGCAGCTTAACTGAATGTCATCAGTCATATTTCTAACAATAAACTCGTTTGCAGTTCGTTCTGTATTTGTACACTTGTAAAATGTAAACTTCACGGAACTTTGTCTGCTTGTGATAGATTCTAGCCTTAAATTTTCTAAACTACTGCCAATGTCTCTCAACGCTTTCACTCTGACCAGATATTTTGAATTTTCATTTCCCTCGTTCACAATCCTTCACAGGAGAGAGTTTGTTCAGCAAACTTCTTGTGGGAACGTTCTCATGTGTTCTGCACTGCTGTGCCCACAAGGTTTAACCAAATGCTGACCATGCGAATGCCTCCGTAATGATAGTTTCCTAAGGTTTGTTTTGGTTAGTTTTAGAGACACAGCATGGATACAGGCCAGACGGCCTGCCGTGACCATGCTGACCATCGATCACCTGTACACTAGTCACCCCACTTTCCCATCCACTCCCAACACGCTAGGGACAATTTACAGATGCACTGTTAACCTACAAAGCCGCACGTCTTTGGGGACACGGGAGGAAACCGGAGCACCCGGAGGAAGCCCACCCGGTGAACTTGCAAACTCCACACAGACAGCACCAGAGGTCAGGATCGAACCTGGGCCTCTGGCACCGTGAGGCAGCAGCTCCACCAGCTGCTCCACTGTGCTGCCCTGTTTGTGGTTCACGTATGTCATGCATTCATCAATAATTTTTCTAAAGCAGAAATTTCACCTTCTTATTTCTAAGCAAAGATGGAAATCCTGTAAATCCACCTGTGTAGCCAGTTTAAAGACTTCCACTTTCAATGCTGTCTCATTTATCCCAATTTAACACGCTGTTTTCTATACACATACGTGTACTGTGATTTTCACATGGTTAGCTGCTAGTCTTTGTCTTTGGTGAATTCTGCTTAGAAATATAGTGCCTATTGCATTCAACAATTGCAAAGACATATCGACAAAATTAAAACATTTAAGCATTGTTTCCAAATGGAATTTAATGGCAGCATCTTCAGGAGAAGTGAGTTTTTGCCATGTATTTATTAGCTTTAGTAAAACAGGACCATCTGCTATTGGTTCATGAGCATTTAAGGATTTAATACAATGATTCAGCTCCTCTGGCCAACATGACAAGGAAATACATGTCTCTCTTTATAATCTCGCGACATTCATCACACTGTATTGAGTTAAAGGCATGAAAAATATTCAGTCCAAGGTGCTCAGTCAGCGATATACTGTTTCTCAGTCACAAATTGTGCCTAAACTAAAGAACAACACTAGTGATAATCATTTTTCTTTCCCCAAACAATCCATGAACAACCAAATCATTTGCCGTTTATATTCCAGGCGGAACGCAGTCGATGGGCCGAATGGCCTAATTCGGCACCTAGAAACATTAGACATAGAAAATAAGTATGGGAGTAGGCCACTCGGCCCATCGAGCTAGCACTGGCATTCATTATGATCATGGCTGATCATCCAAAATCAGTACCCTTTTCCTGCTTTCTCCCCATACCCCTTGACTCCAATAGCCCTAAGAGCTTTTTCTAGCTCTCTCTTGAAAACATCCAGTGAATTGGCCTCCACTGCCTTCCGTGGCAGAGAATTCCACAGATTCACAATTAACAGAAACATAGAAAATAGGTGCAGGAGGAGGCCATTTGGCCCTTCGAGCCAGCACCGCCATTCATTGTGATCATGGCTGATCATAACTGAGACTAATTCCTGCGTCTCATGATCTAATTTTGCTCATTTCTATTCCAATTTCAAACTGAAGAGTTTATGCAATTTGACCTATTGCCAATGTGTCAGGTCTTACTCTGGTTGGTGGTAGGTTTTTTTTGTTTGTTATTTTTTTAAAGTTTTAAACTTAAAACTCACTAAAGTGGAAGGCAGACAAAGTGATTTTCCACCTGCCGTGGTTCTGACTTGTTTTAATTATAAAACATCCAGAGAAAAACTGTAGCAGTGGAAGGGAGACAATCAAGTGGGACAACAGCTAGTTAAGAACAGGAGCAACATTGAGGATTTATGTCACCGGTCTTCACACAGCATTGGGTTTGTCATCTAGCTGGTGCAACTTTGTAGGTGAGGAGAGGACAGTCTACAATCAACAGGCAGGTAGATGTCTGGAAACATCAGACCAATCTTCAGCAAGCAACAAAAGCTTTTCACTGTACCTCGGTCACACCTGACAACAGACTACACTGAACCAAACTTTAAACAGAGAAGAGGGAAGACTCACTGAAGAGAGTGTAGTTAATCCCGGTGGTGACAGAGAGAAAGACCAGCTTATATGTACAAAGTGCTGGAGTAACTCAACGGGCCAGACAGCATCTCTGGAGAAAATGGATGGGTAACGTTTCGAGCTGGAACCCTTCTTCAGACTGAAAGTTAACGAAGGGGGGAGGGGGGGGGGGGGGATTGGAGGTAGGAAAAGCCCAGAATAGATCAGTGCTGGCAATCGATGACCAAGGAAAGTGGAGCCCATAATAGCCCACTGGCACAGCCCTTCGTTATCACCTCTTCCCCAGCCTACAATGGGCCATTATGGCCTCCACTCTTCCTCGGTCACCTATTGATGGCCCTGATTTGTTCTGGCCTTTTCCTACCTCCAGTTCCTCCCCCACCCCTTTTACAGTCAGTCTGAAGAAGGGTTCTGACCCAAAATGTCACCCATCCTTTTTCTCCAAAGACCTGACCCACTGGGTTGCTCCAACACTTTTGTGCCTACCTTCGGTTTAAACCAGCATTTGTAGATCCTTCCAAGAGCTTGCACTGATTAGCCAAAACATTATGACCACTGACAGGCGACAGACAAGGGGTGGGATATATTAGACAGCAAGTGAACAGTCAGTTCTTGAAGTTGACGTGTTGGATGCAGGAGGAATGGGCAGGAGTAAAGACCTGAGCGAAATTGTTATGGCCAGACGACTGGGTCAGAGCATCTCTGAAATGGCAAGGCTTGTGGGGTGCTCCCGGTCAGCAGTGGTGAGTACCTACCGACAGTGGGCCGAGGAGGGACAAACCACAAACCGGCGACAGACAGGGTGTTGGGCGCCCAAGGCTCATCGATGCGCGAGGGCAACGAAGGCTATCCCGTCTGATCCGAACCGACAGAAAGTCTACTGTGGCACAAGTCACAGAAAATTTTAAAGGTGGTCACGGGAAGAATGTGTCACAATACACAGTGGATCACGCCCTGCTGCGCATGGGGCTGCACAGGGAGGAGCAACAGTGTATTAGGCAGGTGGTCATAATGTTTCGTCTCATCAGGTCATAATGTTTTGGCTGATCGTCATTGTTAGAACACATGAAAGGCAGCAGTCATTTTTAACTAACAGCTCCTAGTTCTACCAATATAAAAAATGGCTAGACCATTCTGTTGTTGATTGAAAAATAAATATTGGCCCAGAAATTAGTTGCCACGTCTACAAATGGTCTTTAAAAAAGTGTCTTATTTGTCCATCTTGGAGGTCAGGTGAGATCTTGCCTTAACATCTTTGCTGAAAGACAAAGTTGATCTCCCTCAGTACTGCACGGGAATGCCCTTCAATGTTTCTGTATTACTGGAGAGAATCTAGAATTTGATTGAGGTGAGAATGCTGCCAAATTAGTCAGACTTTATTCCAAAGATAATAGAGCAGAGCAAGATCGACCACTCGACCCGAAAAACCGTAGTACGTCATGGCGCCATTTTAGTAGGCAGAAACCTGCAGAAACATATAAAAAGAAAAATAACAAAAATCTGTGAATTGATAGATGAGATATGTTCTGCATTTTAATGGTATCGTCACACATACTGTTCCCCCAAAACACTGATTACACTGCGAGAGGCAGAGCGATCGGTGGGTTTTGCCTACTAAAATGGCGGTCGGTCAGCTCCTTTGAGTACTACACTTCAGTATAGGAGATTTCTACGGAGTGGTTCATCTTGCTCCTCTAGTATCTTTGCTTTACACCTAGAGAACTATTGTGAACATTTGGTAAGTGAATTCCTGCCTCCTGCACACTTGTCATTTGTCCATTGCATATATGTGTTAAGCAGTTCAGGTGAAGTTTTCTCCTGAAATTTGATTGTAAACCTGATGGAAATCTTGTACTAGAATTTCCATCTAAGGAACCTAGATTAAAGGTTCACTGTTTGCATTATCAATAGGCATTCATGAGAGATTGTTATGTGGAAATTGACTGCTGTATAGCTTTGACAAACATAGAAACATAGAAAATAGGTGCAGGAGTAGGCCTTTCGGCCCTTCGTCCCAGCACTGAGCCTTGCGGCACCCCACTAGTCACTGCTAAATACTTCAGTATAAATGAACCTGCAAAGGGATTGGAGTGTCCTGTTAGAGTTTAATTTTGCTTAGTTTAGGTTAGAGGTACAACATGGAGACAGGCCCTTCAGCCCACTGAGTCCTCGCTGACCAGTGATCACCCATATACTAGTTCTATCCTACACACTAGGGACGATTTACAGAAACCAATTCACGTACAAACCTGCGCGTCTTTGGAATGTGGAAGGAAACTGGAGCACGCAGGAAAAAAACCCACGTGGTCACATGGAGAACGTACAAACTCCGTATAGACAGCACCCATAGTCAGGATGAAACCTGGGTCTCTGGCGCTGTAAGGCAGCAACTCTACCACTGCGCCGCTGTGCTGTTGTTTTGACATTAAATGTAAGAATTGCAAGTCTACCAGTTTTCTTTGTTACCATGCTCATATATCCTGCCTTTCAGAATGACGCGTTGTTTGTGACATTGTGTGCATTATAGAGAGTCATAGAGTGATACAGAGTGGAAACTGGCCCTTCGGTCCAACTTGCCCACACTGCCCAACATGTCCTAGCTACATTAGTCCCACCTGCGCTTGGTCCATATCCCTCCAAACCTGTCCTATCCATGTACCTGTCTAACTGTTTCTTAAATGTTGCGATACTACCTGCCTTAACTACCTCCTCTGACAGCTCGTTCCATACACTCACCACCCTTTGTGTGAAAAAGTTACCCCTCAGATTCCTATTAAATCTTTTCCCCTTCACCTTAATCCTATGTCCTCTGGTCCTTGATTCACCTACTCTGGGCAAGAGACTCAGTGAATCTATCCGATCTATTCCTCTCATTAGAAAAAAATGCCTTGAATTAATCTTGGAAAGGATAGCAGGGGCAGAACTGAAGGTGAACATTTGGTTATGACCAGCATTCATCCACATCTTAACTCAGTCATCTTAAATAGGTTCTTAGCTTTCTTCCTGCCCACCTAAGATACTATGACAGGTATTGTTGTCCAGGAATGTCTAATCCATATTTCATGAAAGCACTTTAATTATTGGTGACTTTCCACATTTAAACAATGGAAATGTTCATTATGTTGTTAGGCCTTCAGATATTCTTAATTTTGTTTCATAATAAAGCCTTGCCTTACAAAACCATCGCAAAGAAATTCCTCTCCACAAAATATTTTCCAAAGCAAACTGATGACCAAAAAGCTAGTTTTATGTTTTCTCAATTTATGTATATTAACAAAAAATCTTTGATTTATTTAGGTTAACTGATTGTTATCATTGAAATAATTTGCAGTAAGATTTTTTTAAAACATCATGTATATAATTGTTTCTAAACTGTAATCAGCTGTATGATGTCTTAAAATATTAAAATATGTTAATCTGCGTGTATTAAAAATTCGCAATATTTAACTGAAGCTCTTTTCTAAAAAGATGGTTGTCGGTCTGTGTTAGAAACAAAGAACTGCAGATGCTGGTTTACACAAAAGGATACAAAGTGTTGGAGTAACTCAGTGAGTCTGCTGGTGTTACATGTTTTCATATGTTAAATAATCAAATGTATTTATCAAAAAAGTGTTTATAAAATGTGCTTGTAAAATCAATATTTTAATGTACTGTCACTGTTAAATTTGTTATTGTGCTTGGTGTAAATATGACCTGTTTAGAGCTGTATATTATACAGAATTATAGAATATTAAGATATTGTGTAAATTACAAATTACTGTTTAAAGTGGTTGGTTTTCTCTATAATGTCGTAAGAAAATGCAAACTGTAATAAACTATATACTCTTATATCGATATCAGTCTTTCATTCTTACATGAATAAGGCTCAAGAATTTTATCAACTTTAACCTCTGCTAAAAATTCATCTGATTTAAAATATTTGTAACACATGGGTGAGGATTCAAAATACATCTTCCAAGAGTCAAGTCAGGAGTGTGTTATTGCCGTATGTCCCAGATAGAACAATGACATTCTTACTTGCAGCAGCACACAGAACATGCAAACATAGTGCACTGTAAACAATAGAAAAAATTAGGAATAGAAGAACTTTTTTTCTCATTTATTGTGTGTGTATATATACACATATATATACACACATATATATATACATATATATATATGTGTGTGTGTGTGTGTATATATGTATATATATATGCAAACATATACACACACACACACACCTATATATATACATACACACACACACACACACACATATGTGTGTGTGTGTGTGTGTGTGTGTGTGTATATATGTATATATATATATACAAACATGTACATATACATACACACACACATATATATATATATATACACACACACACACACACATATATATACGTGTGTGTGTGTGGGTGTGTTTGTGTATATGTATATGTATATATATATACACATACATATATACACACGCACGCGCACATAAAAAGCAAACTATAATAGTGCAATAATAACAATAATAGTCTGAAGAAGGGTCTCGACCCGAAACGTCACCCATTCCTTCTCTCCCGAGATGCTGCCTGACCAGCTGAGTTATTCCAGCATTTTGTGAATAAATCGATTTTGTACCAGCATCTGCAGTTATTTTCTTATACAATAATAGTCTATGTGGTTCAGAGCTTAATGGAGGTTGTGGTGTTTAATAGCTTGATGTTTGTAGGGAAGAAGCTGTTCCTGATCCTGGACGTTACAGCTTTCAGGCTCCTGTGCCTTCTCCCGACGGCAGGGGCGAAATGAGAGTGTGGCCTAAGGTGCTGTGGATCTCTAATGCTGCTGGCTGTGTCTTCCAATAAGCACTATTAACCGCACAAAGAGCACATTCTTTATTTCCCTCGGGGATAATTAGAGTATAATTCCATGGGTTCTGCTGGCTTATTCAAAACATTGCGCCAATCTCACACAACACAATAGAGTAAGGCTTTGGTTTGACTGTTTCACGCTAGGTGAAAAGTTCCTAAAGTGTGGGAGTAAAAGTCACAGCCATCACCCAAACCAACAATTGTCAAAACAAACAAGTGAATTCACCAGTGCAATGACACGTATCACAAAATGCTGGAGTAACTCAGCAGGTCAGGCAGCATCTCTGGAGAGAAGGAATGGGTGGCGTTTCGGGTCGAGACCCTTCTTCAGACTGATGTGCAATGACACGAGTAAGTAAGTAAATTAGAGTTTAGAGTTTTGAGATACATCATGAAAACAGGCCCTTCGGCCCACCGAGACCACACACCAAACATTCGTTCATGGTAGTTTTATGGTATCCCACTTTCTCATCCACTCCCTACACTTTATGGGCCATTTTACAGAGAGGACAATTAACCGACAAACAGACATGTCTTCAGGATGTGGGAAGAAATTAGAGCACCAATCTTATAGAGACGTATAAAATTATAAAAGGACTGAACAAGCTAGATGTAGGAAAAATGTTCCCAATGTTGGGGGAGTCCAGAACCAGGGGCCACAGTCTAAGAAAAAAGGGAAGGCCATTTAAAACTGATGTGAGAAGAAACTTTTCCACCCAGAGAATTGTGAATTTGTGGACTTCTCTGCCACAGAAGGCAGTGGATGCCAATTCACTGGATGAATTTAAAAGAGAGTAGATAGAGCTCTAGGGGCTAGTGGAATCAAGGAAAATGGGGAGAAGGCAGGCACGGGTTATTGATTGTGAATGATCAGCCATGATCACAATGAATGGCGGTGCTGGCTCGAAGGGCCAAATGGCCTCCTCCTGCACCTATTTTCTATGTTTCTATGAAGGAAACCCACATGATCACAGGGAGAACTTGGAAACTCCACACAGACAGTTTCCGAGGTAAGGATTGAACCCAGGACTCTGGCACTGAAAGACAGCTGCTCTACCAGGTAGAATACAGCACTGAAACATGCCATTCTGCCCAACACAGGCATGCCAACCAAGATGTAAATCGAAGTCCCATTTGCCCACATTTTGTCCATGTCCCTCTAAACCTTTCCTCTCCGTGTGCCTGTCCAAATTTAAATGTTGTTATTGTACCTACCTCCTCTGATCCTCTACCCTCTGTTAAAATGGCTTGCCACTCAGGTTCCTATTAAATCGTTCCCCTCTCACCTTAAACCTATGCCTTCTGGTTCTTTTTTCTCCAACCCTAGGTAATAGTCTGTTCGCACTCACCCAATCGGTTCTTCTTTAGAAACTTTAGAGATACAGCGCGGAAACAGGCCCTTCGGCCCACCGAGTCTGTGCCGACCAGCGATCACCCCGTACATTAGCTCTATCCGACACTGTATGGACAATGTACAATTTTACCGACAATAGACAATAGACAATAGGTGCAGGAGGAGGCCATTCAGCCCTTCGAGCCAGCACCGCCATTCAATATGATCATGGCTGATCATTCTCAATCAGTACCCCGTTCCTGCCTTCTCTCCATACCCCCTGACTCCACTATCCTTAAGAACTCTATCTAGTGCTATCTTGAATGCATTCAGGGAATTGGCCTCCACTGCCTTCTGAGGCAGAGAATTCCACAGATTCACAACTCTCTGACTGAAAATAAACCTACAAACCTGCACGTCTTTGGAGTGTGGGAGGAAATCGGAGCACCCGGAGAAAACCCACATGGTCACAGGCAGAACGTACAAACTGCGTATGGACCTCACCAATAGTCAGGATGGAACTCGGGTCTCTGGCGCTGTAAGTCAGCAACTCTACTGCTGCGCCACCGTGCCACCCCTTTTTTGGTCATTGTTCCTGGCCCGTTTCCACCTTCCCACCTGTGCCGCCAAAAACAAATCAACGCATTATTAGAGTCAATTCCTTGGACATAACACGGGCGGCATGGTGGCACAGCGGTACGGTTGCTGACTTACAGCACTTACAGCACCAGAGAACTTGGTTCGATCCTGTCGACGGGCGCTGTCTGTCCGGAGTTCGTACGTTCTCCCCGTGACCACGTGGGTTCTCTCCAAGACCTTCGCTTTGTAGGTTAAATGGCTTGGTGTAAACGTTTTAAAAAATTGTCCCTAGTGTGTGTAGGATAGTGTTAATGCGCGGGGATCGCTGGTCAGTGCGGACTCAGCGGGCCGAAGGGCCTGTTTTCGCGCTGTATTTACAAACTAAACGAAATAAGCAAATTGCGGCAGATACTGGAAATGTTTTTAAAAAAGCAAAACACGCTGGAAACACTCAGCGGGTCAGGCAGCATCTTTGAAGAGAAAGTCATCAACAATCCTTAACTCTTGCTCCCCCCCCGGCCTGAATATTTCCAACAATTTCTCCTTTCATTCCCCCTCTGTAATTACTTGCTCCAGTTCACCAGATAATTTAAAACTCAACTGAGTCCGCGTTCCCGATTCACAATTAAAATATAAAATTAGCATCGGCATTATTTGCAAATATTACATTCTGCTCAACGTGATGAGGTGTCCTCCCCCTAACAACATTAATCTTGCCTAGACTCCTCCAGGAAAAGCCGTGGCAAATTCCCAGTTGCTCACACTGCCTCCACTCAAGCTGGGCCCAACAATTGCCTTTCACCCTCTCTCCTTAATTACCGTCCATCTTTGGACCAGTGTCTTGGTCTGTTTGCGTAGAATACCTTTGCCCTTTCCTTTAACAAAGGACCGAGACTATGTCAGATATATGTGCACATCCTGCACTTCTCAGTCGTGTTATCTCTCTTTAGTCTCCACAGCTGTAAACTGGCTCCCACAGCAGTGTAGCTAGTAATTATAATGTCGCTTTGTATTGCTGCCTCAGCCCACTCTCATGTTTCAAGTGCAGCATTTTACCCGTCTTTTATTTATTTACCACAGGACTGTTGCCCTGGAATAAATCTTGCGACGTGCAGCATTTGAGTTTAGTTGAGACTGAACAGTGTTTTGTGGTCTTGCTGTGCAAGGGGATGAATGTAATGTTTTCATGTAACATGTCCCAAGGGCTGTGACAAGTGGAACGATAGAAAGAACATATATTGTCCAAGTGGGGTAATTTAGATTGGTTGACAGTTGATTGATACTGTAATTGCAACTTCTCTGCCCCTTTAGTTTGTTAAAAACAGTTTGGGTGATAAAGAGATATGTGGGGCGGCACGGTGGCACAGCGGTAGAGTTGCTGCCTTACTGCGCTAGAGGCCCCAGTTCAATCCTGACCACGGGTGCTGTCTGAATGGAGTTTGTACGTTCACCCTGTGACCGCGTGGGTTTTCTCCGGGTGCCTTGGTTTCCTCACACACTGCAAAGCCATGCAGGTTTGTGGGTTAAATGGCTTCTGTAAATTGTCCCTGGTGTGTAGGATAGAACTAATGTATGGGGTAATCATTGTTTGACATGGACTCAGTGGGTCGAAGGGATGCGTTTCCACACTGTATCTCTAAAATACTCGGGGCAATTTTACAAACGATGCTTGCAAAATCTTGCTTTCACCATCTACTAATTTTCTGGTGATTTCTCTAAGGTTTGTAAATCCACATGTATTTTATATAATTTACTTCTTCCTGTAGCAAAACACAAAGGACCTGCCATCCCTGCACATTAGCGATGATCCTACACACACTAGGGACAATTGACACTTATACCAAGCCAATTAACCTACAAACCTGAACGTCTTTGAAGTGTGGGAGGAAACCAAAAGTTTTGGAAAAAATCCACACGGTCACGGGGAGAAGGTACAAACTCCATACAGGCAGCGCCCGTAGTCGGGATCGAACTCTGGTCTCTGGCGCTGCAAGCTCTTTAAGGCAGCAACTCCTCCACTGCGCCACCGTGCCGCCCTAAGTTGAACGCTGGCACCATCTCCGAGAGTTTAACCCCTCCTCCCCCTGTGAACTCACCTCGCCCCCAAATATAAATCTTGACCATTTAAAAATTCCCAGGCAATAGTCTGATTAAACAAATGAGTTAAGAAAACAACGGAAAATTGTATTCGTCAACATGATGGATCCATGGGGTGAATAAATAATTAAATAGAAGAAAATAAAGAGTTAGCATTTCCAAGTTAACCTCAATAATAATGCAAGGGGCACGAGTTCAAACATTGCAATGGAGAAAACTAACACTGAGGTGGGTAATTCATTCCTGATTAGAGATACAGAGTGGAAACAGGTCCACTGGTCCACCAAGCCCATGCCGACTAGCGATCACATGGGTGGTGAATCTGTGGAATTCTTTGCCACAGAAGGCTGTGGAGGCCAAGTCAGTGGATATATTTAAGGCAGAGATAGATAGATTCTTGATTAGTACGTGCGTCAGAAGCTATGGGGAGAAGGCAGGAGAATGGGATTGGGAGGGAGAGATAGATCAGCCATGATTGAATGGCGGAGTAGACTTGATGGGCTGAATGGCCTAATTCTATTCCTATCCCTTATGGCCCGTAGACTATCCTGCATACCAGGAGCAAGTTACAGAAGAAAATGAACTGTAATTTGCGTGAAATGCCTCTCTGTGAAATGTGAGGTTTGTCATGCATGGCATCCTGGGTAAATAGCCACCTTCAGCATTTCCGCAAGAGTATTGTTGACTTTTACTTACTTTCCATTAAAATATACTAATCAAGCTTCGTCTTTGGAAGGTCTACACTAATCCTGCTGTGGAAGGATGAATGCCAAAAGTTTTTGAATCATCTCTAGCCATAGGGATTTTTTATTCCTGACCATTCTCTGCTCTCGGTTAAGTCTGGATGAATCAAGTTCCTATCCTTGTTTGTTTTTAAATTACTTTCCCTCTAAACCTTTGAGAATGCCAAAGATCCTGAGATTGTTTTGTTGACCACAGTTATTGCGGTCACCCTGTTAAGCATGAGACTGTTTGATTACCACAAGGAAAAATAAGCCACTAGTCCATCCACTTCCCCATTATAGTTATTGACCAAGTCCACCATAGAGTTATCAGCCACTCTTCGGTTTTCCCTGTTGCGATACTGAGTTTTCCTGATAATGCATCAAGCTCATCAAGGAAAGGATTGAGCAGCATTCAAGTGATTGCTTGTCATTTCTTTAAGGCGGACAGAGTTCAGATTTCATGATCTTGTGGGAGAACAGAAACAGCAGCAAACATTCAGCCTGAGCTGAATTCTGACTGATTAAACCCCATCGAACTCTACGCTGAGCCCTGCCACAAATAGCAGACACATCATTCTGTTTGATCTTTGTAAAGTGCAGGGTCTTGAACATATTGGCAGCATCTAACATGAATTTAAACATGGTCGGTGAAGAGATGGTGAACATTGTGGCGAGTCCAGAAGCGGGTGAGTGTTGAAGACGGAGTTTATTTGCATGGGCAAAAACCCCGTAACAAACGCAATCCTCACGACTGTAGACAACCAACGAATACGTCCTTACTGGACGGAGTTCAACACTAGACTAACTTGTCTCTCCCGCGCTGGCACACCTCGTGACATCGTTAGCCAATCCGAGGGTTCGAACTCCCAGCCAATCCCTATGTCCCTACATGACCCCCCCCCCCCCCCCCCCAGAATCCTTGGTACGGTACCAAACGGGCAGCCGGACCGCCCGACCTGAACGGGTACGGGGAGGGGAGGCCGGTACCCCCGGCGACGAGGGAGGCGGGGAGGGCCCTGTAGGTGGAGGCGATGGGAGCGAAGCAGGAGGGGGAGGTAGGGAGGGCCCTTCAGGTGGAGGCGGCGTAGCTGGAGGGGGCAGAGGAAACACAACCGGGGGCAGCGGAGGCCCAAGCGGCAGGGGAGAAGACGCAGCTGGGAAACCAGGTGGGCCGGCCAGAGGGCGGCCCCGGCGAGGAGGTTGACCCACCAGAACGGGACAGTCCTGGTCTAAGTGGGCCGGTTTAAGCCGGGAGACAGAGACAAGCTCCGGTCGGGTGCCCACTTGCAGAGTGAAGGTGACCGTCCCTCTTTTGAGCACCTGGAACGGGCCCTGGTACCCCGGCTGCAGAGGGGGCCGGTGGGAATCCCGCCGGAGGAAAACGAACTCGCAGTCGTGCAAGTCCGCAGGTACGTGCGCTGCGGTACTCCCGTGACGGGAGGCCGGGACCGGGGCCAGGGAACCTACCCGATCCCGGAGAGAAGCCAAAACTGACGGGACGGAAGATGTCGGGGCGGAGGATGGAGGAAAAATGTCGCCTGGCACCCGCAGGGGCGAGCCATAGACGAGTTCCGCCGAGGAAGTACCCAGATCGGACTTAGGGGCTGTGCGAATACCGAGGAGGACCCAAGGCAGCTGGTCAGCCCAGTCAGGGCCAGTCAGGCTGGCACAAAGGGACGCCTTCAGCTGTCGGTGGAAACGCTCTACCATCCCGTTAGCCTGGGGATGATAAGCGGTAGTCTGCTGCAAGCGGGACCCATACAGCTGCGCACAGGGACGAGGTGAACTGGGCGCCCCGGTCGGTAGTGATGATGGCCGGGACGCCGAAACGGGCAACCCAATGTAGTGCCAGGGCCCGTGCACAGGAGGCCGCCGAGGTGTCCGAAAACAGAAAAGCCTCCGGCCAACGAGTAAAACGGTCGACCACTGTCAGGAGATGAGTGTAGCCCCTAGAGTAAGGCAATGGACCAACCAAATCTACATGAATGTGGAAAAAACGGACGGGCGGAATCACGAAATTCTGGCACGGAGGCTGGACGTGGCGGTGGACCTTGGAGGTCTGGCATGGGACACAGGCGTGGGCCCAGGCGGCCACCTGCTTCCGCAGGCCGTGCCAGACAAATCGGGCGGCCACCATAGCCGAGGTCGCCCGAATGGACGGGTGTGCCAGGCCGTGAATGGCCTCAAAAACCTTATGCCGTAGGGTGGTCGGCACAACCGGGCGGGGGCGGGGAAGGGAAACGTCACACCAAAGTGTGGTACCTGTGGGGCCGCACGCCACCTGGGCCAACAGCAACCCTGAGGCGGTGGAGGCGTACGCTGAGGCAATGTCTTCCAGGCGCTGAGCCTCTGCTAGCTCCCGAAAATTCACCTCAGCCCCCACCGCAGCAACAGAGGAACTGGCCGGCCGGGACAGGGCGTCAGCAACGGCGTTAAGCCGACCCGCGATGTGACGAACATCCGTGGTGAACTCCGAAATGAGGGTGAGGTGCCGTTGCTGGTGGGCCGACCACGGATCCGAGACCTTAGAAAAAGCAAACGTGAGGGGTTTGTGATCCGTATAGGCAACAAAAACTCGGCCCCCCAAAAAATAGCGAAAATGACGGACAGCTAAATAGAGGGCCAGGAGCTCCCTGTCGAAAGCACTGTAGTTCAGCTCAGGCCGAGTAAGCTGCCGGCTGAAAAATGGCAGAGGCTGCCAGTGACCATCGACCTGCTGCTCTAAGACCCCACCCACCGCCACGGCTGAGGCGTCCACCGAGGAGCCGAGGAGCGGGGGTGCACGAGCATGGTGGCGTTGGCGAGGGCCAGCTTGACCGCGTCAAAGGCCGCCTCGGCAGCTGTGGTCCATACCAACTCAGCGGGATTACCCGCGAGGCATTGAAAAAGGGGGCGCATTTTCCGAGCTGCCGCAGGCACGAACCGGTGATAAAAATTCACCATGCCCACGAATTCCTGCAAGCCCTTGATGGTGGTAGGGCGGGGAAAAGAGCGGACGGCGTCCACCTTGGCGGGCAATGGAGTGGCACCGGCCGGTGTGACCCGGTGACCCAGGAAATCCACCGCGGACAGGCCGAACTGGCATTTTGTGTTTATTTATCTTGACGACATCCTGGTCGCTAGTCGTTCGGTCCCAGAGTCCTGTATGTGAGGGACCGGATAGCGGTCAGGCCGGGTGGCAGCGTTAAGACACCGGTAATCCCCGCATGATCTCCACCCCCCAGATGCTTTAGAGACCATATGCAAGGGGGAGGCCCACGGGCTGTCTGAAGGCCGAACAATCCCCAGCCGTTCCAAATTCAGGAACTCCTCCCGAACCATGGCCAGCTTGTCGGGAGGCAGGCGCCTAGCCCGGGCGAAAACAGGCGGCCCCTCGGTAGGGATGAAGTGGACGACCCCGTGCTTGGCGGAAGGGGCATCGAACCACTGTACGAGGAGCTCCGGGAACTCGGCGAGGACCGCAGCGAACTGATCGGGGGCCGCGGTGATGGCCTGGATCGACGGGCAGGGTAGGGTGGCAGGTGGAGGAGTAGCAGGCTCCACGCTGCTAGCCGAGAGCTGCAGGCCCTTCCCGTGGACGTCTGCGACCAACGAAAAAGCCCAGAGGAAATCCGCGCCCAGAATGGCCTGGTCCACGTCGGCAACGATGAACTCCCAATGGTAGGTCGCGGGCCCGAAGGACAGGGACATGGCCCTCTTGCCGTAGGTGCGGATGGGACTGCCGTTGACCGCGATGAGGAACGGACCCTTCCTACCTGCTCGAACTTCACAGCCGTAGGGAGGCACGATGCTAACGACCGCTCCCGTATCGACCAGGAACATGGTGCCGGTACCTCGATCCTTGTTGTAGAGGCGGCGATTGCGGCCGATCGAGGCTACCTCTATGTTCGATCGGCCGAGGCATTTCCTGAAAAGGTGCACGGGGCCCTGCAATTTCGGGCTTCCCCGCCCCACCGCTGGTGGAAGAAACACCAGCCGCGCCTGTGCGGATCTGTTGCGTGGGCCCGCTGCAAAATGGCGGGCGCTGCAGCTCCTTCTTGGCGGGCTTTCTGTAAAATGGCGGCTGATGCGCCGCCATCTTGGCCGCGCGGGGTCGGTCGCTCCTAGGACTGGAAACCTGATTTATCGACTCGTCTCCCGTCGGGGCCTCCGTTACGAGGGCGTCCGCCTTCTCCGCGAACGCCACCGGGTCTGCAAAGGAGACGTCCGCCAAAACTAACCTGACGTCCCGGGGCAATTTCTCCCGGAATGCCGCTTCAAACATTATGCACGGCTGGTGGTCGCCGATCAAGGTAAGCATCTCTGTCATTAGGGCGGACGGTAGCCGATCCCCCAGCTCCGGTAGATGTAGGAGCTTCAGAGCCCGCTGGTTCTGGCTAAAGCCACAAACCCTCAGGAGGAGCCTCTTGAGCCCCTCGTACCCCTTAGTTTGGGGGGGGGGGGTTGGTCAGGTACCGTCCAACCCGCGCGGCCACCTCGGGCTGTAGGCAGCTTACCAGATGGTGGAACTTTTCCTGGTCTTCCACGACTCTCTTGATGTGGAACTGGGACTCTACCTGTACGAACCACAGGTGCGGTTGATGGGCCCAGAATGGGGGCAGGTGAACGCCGGTTGCGTTGGGCTGCCCACTGTTCGCTCCTTCCGGAGACATCTTCTTGTGATCGTCGATTACGTCGGGGTCACCAATGTGGCGAGTCCAGAAGCGGGTGAGTGTTGAAGACGGAATTTATTTGCATGGGCAAAAACCCCGTAACAAACGCAATACTCACGACTGTAGACAACCAACGAATACGTCCTTACTGGATGGAGTTCAACACTAGACTAACTTGTCTCTCCCGCGCTGGCACACCTCGTGACATCGTTAGCCAATCCGAGGGTTCGAACTCCCAGCCAATCCCTATGTCCCTACAATATAAATATTATCACAGCCAGGAAACCCTCTTCCCCCACCACCCCGCCTCCATGTTCAAGCAACTTCTTTAGTGAGGGTTATTATTTTTTCCATACATGGTCCTGTGAGACCTCAGGAACGGTGGCGCAGCGGTAGAGTTACAGCGAATGCAGCGCCGAAGACCCGGGTTCGATCCTGACCACGGGCGCTGTCTGTCCGGAGTTCGTACGTTCTCCCCGTGACCTGCGTTGGTTTTCTCCGAGATCTTCGGTTTCCTCCCATACTCCTAAGACGTGCAGGTATGCAGGTAAATTGGCTTGGTAAATGTAAAAATTGTCCCTCGTGGGTGTAGGATAGTGTTAATGTGCGGGAATCGCTGGGCGGCGCGGACCCGGTGGGCCGAAAGGGCCGGTTTCCGCGCTGTATCTCTAAATTAAAATAAAGAAAATTTTGGTGTCCAACAAACGTTGTTTTCATAAATTATAAGGTTTGGTTTGGTTTGGTTTGGTTTAGTTTAACTTAGTTTTGTTTTAGTTTAGAAACACAGCATAGAAACAGGCCCTTCAGGTGATCGCTGGTCGGCACGGACTCGGTGGGCCAAAGGGCCTGTTTCCACACTGAATCTCTAAAGTCTGAAGCATCTATATTTTGCTTTCTACTTTTACTTGTGGCTCTCCAGTTTTGTTTGTGTCATTATTCCTTTCACTCTTTCCCTTTGTTTTCCTTCTGTGAAAGTAGCTTTGATGAAATTCCTGCCCCTTTCACGAAAGGCGATATTTACAGGAAAATATCCTGAACTCATCCTGACTCTGTGCTTGGTTGAAAAATAGGTTAAAGTACCAATCAAGGGGCAAATACCATGGTTTAAAACAAAAGCAGCAGCTATTACAGCTAACATCTTGTTGAGATGGTGTCACTAGTTATTATCTAAAAGTCTCAGCCAACAACAACCACAGTGGTTAACTTTGTAGAATATTGGTCGACCTCTCGGCATAACATTGACGCTCGTTCTCACAGGAGGTCACTGTTGAATGTGGTATTCCTTAGACTTTAGACTTCAGAGATACAGCGTGGAAACAGGCCCTGCGGCCCATCGAGTCCACACTGGCCAGCAATCACCCCATACACTTGCACTATCCCACACACTAGGAACAACTTACAATTTACAGAAGCCAATTAACCTACAAACCTGTAAAATCTTTGGAGTGCGGGAGGAGACCAGAGGAATCGAACCCGGGACTCTGGCACTGTAAGGCAGCAACTCTACCGCTGCGCCACCGTGCCGCCCTTCAGGAGTTTTTGTCCAGAGGAGAACGGAATCTGGGACATTCATCTGAAATTTTGGATAGGACAGGTTGGGAGGGATATGGGCCAAATGCAGGCAGGTGGGACTAGTGTAGTTGGGACATGTTGGCCGGGGTGGGCAAGTATGACCGAAGGTCCTCTTTCCACGCTGCATCACTCTATGACTCTATGACTTTGTGACTCTATATCTCTATGACTCTATGACTATGACTCTATGACTATGACTCTATAAACAGCCCCAGGGGGTGGTGAAGGTGGGCATTCTTAGAACATTGAAGAAGTATTTAGATCAGCTCTTGAAACACCACAACACGGAAGGCCATTGGCCAAGAGCTGGAAAATGTGATTTGTACTGATTCATGATGGTTCCCAATGTCAAGCATAGGTGGCACAGTGACACAGCAGTAGAGTTGCTGTCATACAGCACCTGAGACCCGTGTTCGATCCAAACTATGGGTGCTTGTCTGTACGGAGATTGTCCGTTCTCTCTGTGACCACGTGGGTTTTCTCCGGGTGCTCCAGTTTCCTGCCACATTCCAAAGATGTACAGGTTTGTAGGTTAATGGGCTTTGGCAAAATTGTAAATTGTTGCTACTGTGTAGGATAGTCCTAGTGTACGGGGATCACTGGTCAGCACGGACGCAGTAGGCCGAAGGGCCTGTTTCTGCACTGTATCTCTAAAGTTTCTAAAGTAGAATAGTGCACACAGTCTATTTATTACCCAGGGTTGGAGAAACAAGAACCAGAGGACATAGGTTTAAGGTGAGAGGGGAAAGATTTAATAGTGGCAACTTTTTCACACGGAGGGTGATGGATCAGAGGAGGTAGTTGAGACAGATACAATAACAACATTTAAAAGACATTTGGACAGGAACACGGAATGGAAAGGTTTAAACTAAAACTAAAAACATCTTGGGCCAAAGGGCTTGCTTCAAGCTGAATGTCCCTATGAGTCTGGGATGGTCTTTCTGTTCATAAGTGATGATATTCAGTCTCTGGGGACATATTTAGTTACCAGTGGGTCAGGCAACATCTTAGGAGAGAATGGATAGGCAACATTTGTAAATTAATGATAATCTTTAATAGTTATTTTATTCCCCATCAAATAAAACCCGTGTTTTCTGGTAGATAGAAGCAATTGTTAAAACCTCCGACTGGGGGACAGGGCTTTCTCCATCGCTGCTCCCACCCTATGGAACTCACTACCCCAAACCGTTAGAGACTCCCCCACACTCACCACATTCAAAACATCGCTGAAGTCTCACCTGTTCAGTACTGCCTTCAACCACTGAAGGTCACCTCACCTTCTGTCTCCTTTCTCTGTTCATTTATTTATTTACTTATTTATCTATTTATTCATTTCCCCTATGTTCTCAAAATCTCTGTAAAGCGTCTTTGAGTATATGAAAAGCGCTATATAAATAAAATGTATTATTATTATTATTATTAAAAATACCGTGGCAATTCTATTTGATATTCCTCGTGCTACGTTCCAGTTTATTTCCAATAACAGGCTCGAGAGTGTATTAATGTCAACATGGATTGAACAAGCCCTGGGGATATCCTTAATGTCCCCAGCTTTCAAGCCATAGTTCAAGCTACCAGATAATTTTGAATTTGATGGAACATTTCAACTTACCAATCGTGTGCTATTCTGTAAACACACAGACCCAGTTATTTAAAGTTAAACTGGTTGCAAATGCTCGGTAAAAAAGATTTTAACAGCTTTCAAATTCCCAAAGCAGCAAATCTTTCACACATCACTTCTCACCATAAAGTTGTCCTTGCACACTTACCGAATGCCAGTCATACAGCGTGAAAATAAACCCTTCAGCCCATTGAGTCCATACTAGCCCACAAACACCAATTTACACCAACCCCCAATATATTCTCTTCACATTCTTTAAACTCATCCCAGATTGCACCACTCATCTACAC
Organism: Rhinoraja longicauda; assembly: GCF_053455715.1. NCBI lineage: Eukaryota > Metazoa > Chordata > Chondrichthyes > Rajiformes > Arhynchobatidae > Rhinoraja > Rhinoraja longicauda. Next base: position 3,857,434 of record NC_135958.1, on the reverse strand, counting down.
ACTGCACGGTGGAGTTAGAAAGCACACTGAACAGGGTACTGCTTTTGGATGATCAGCCATGATCATATTGAATGGCGGTGCTGGCCCGAAGGGCCAAATGGCCTACGCCTGCATCTATTTTCCATATTTATATGTCTATGTTTCTATTTCTTTATTGAACCCAACGCAAGACTTCAAACTCCCCTGCATATCAATTAGATAGGAAGTTTAGTTTGTATAGCTTGACCCCATTTTAATCTGTTTTAAATAAGTTAAACAGCCTCTGTTTGCAAGAAATTAACACATTCTGAGCAACTATGAGGGGCACGCCAGGGTCAGAATAGCACTGAGGGCTCTACATTTCACAAACCTCAGCACTTGATGTTATCTTTTGGTCCATGGGGAGAAATACCCACAGAAATATAATAATACATTTGGCATTCCGGGCAGTGATTTATATTTTCTGCAGACTGATGAATTGATCCAACACTTTTAACTCACAGTGTGCTGTGACTAGCTGGAAAAACACTAAATAAAAAACATTATATCTTAACTAAACTAAACTGAACTAAGCTAAACTAAGTTAAATCTCTGAAAGAAGGTGTTATTTTAGCCACAGATAGACACAAAGTACTGGAGTAACTCAGCGGGTCAGGCAGCATCTCTGGAGAACATGGATAGGTGACGTTTCACAGAGTGCTGGAGTAACTCAGCAGGTCAGGCAGTATCTCTGGAGAACATGGATAGGTGACGTTTCACAGAGTGCTGGAGTAACTCAGCGGGTCAGGCAGCATCTGTGGAGAATATGGATAGGTGACATTTTACAGAGTGCTGGAGTAACTCAGCGGGTCAGGCAGCATTGCTGGAGAACATGGATAGGTGACATTTTACAGAGTGCTGGAGTAACTCAGCGGGTTAGGCAGCATCTCTGGAGAACATGGATAGGTGACGTTTTGGGCCGGGACCCTTGTTCAGATTGATTGTGGATGGGAGTTGGGGGGAGGAACTGGAAACAAGAAAACACCAGGACAAATCAGGGCTAGCAACAGATAATATCAAAGATAGACACAAAAAGCTGGAGTAACTCAGTGGGTCAGGCAGCATCTCTTGAGAGAAGAAATGGATGACGTTTCGGGTCGAGACCGTTCTTCAGACTGATGTCAGGGGAGTGGGTGGTAGAGAGATAAAATGTTGTCGGAGACAGTAAGACTGGTGGGAGAACAGGGAAGGGGGAGGGGATGGAGAGAGAGGGAAAGAAAGGGCTACGACATTAGAGAAGTCAATGTTCATACCGCTGGGGTGTAAGCTGCCCAAGCGAAATATGAGATGCTGTTCCTCCAATTTGCACTGGGGGCCCAGGACAGAAAGGTCAGTGTGGGAGTGCGAGGGGGAGTTAAAGTGCTGAGCAATCGGGAGATCAGATAGGGTTAGGAGGACTGAGCGGAGGTGTTCAGTGAAACGAGTCTGCACCTGGAACAGCGGATAGAGTAGATGAGGTTGGAGGAGGTGCAAGCGAACCTCTGCCTCACCTGAAAAGACTGTCAGGGTCCTTGGATGGAGTCGAAGGGGGAGGTAAAAGGACAGGTGTTGCATCTCCTGTGGTTGCAGGGGAAAGTACCTGGGGAGGGGGTGTTTTCAGTGGGAAGGGACGAGTTGACCAAGGAGATGCGGAGGGAACTGTCTCTGCGGAAAGGGGTGGAGATGGGAAGATGTGGCCAGTAGTGGGATCCCGTTGGAGGTGGCGAATGTGTCGGAGGATTATGTGCTGTGTGCGACGGCTTATGGGGTGGAAGGTGAGGACAAGGGGGACTCTGTCCCTGTTACGAATGGCGGGAGGGGGAGCAAGAGAGGAGCTGCGGGATATAGAGGAGACCCTAGTGAGGCCCTCGTCTATAATGGAAGAGGGGAACCCCCGTTCCCTAAAGAATGAGGGCATCCCCGATGCCCTGGTGTGGAAACTTCAACCTGAGCGCAGATGCGGCGTAGATGATGCCGATAGGGATTCCAAGAGGGATACAATAGACAACAGACAATAGGTGCAGGAGGAGGCCATTCAGCCCTTCGAGCCTGTACGCACCACCATTCAATGTGATCATGGCTGATCATTCTCAATCAGTACCCCGTTCCTGCCTTCTCCCCATACCCCCTGACTCCGCTATCCTTAAGAGCTCTATCTAGCTCTCTCTTGAATGCATTCAGAGAATTGGCCTCCACTGCCTTCTGAGGCAGAGAATTCCACAGATTTACAACTCTCTGACTGAAAAAGTTGTGAATACATCGTTGTGAACTGGGGTACTGGTTACACAACATTTAATGGAGGGGGGGGGGGGGGGTGACGGGACGAGACAGGACGAGGGGGGAGCGGGGAGGGGGTGTTTGTATAAGTGACCTAAAATTTGGTAATCCAACGCCCACATAGACCTACCTTCACTTTGGGTGAAAATAGACTATAACTATCGCAAAACAATTAAGATGATTAAAATAATCAGATGTTGTGTGACAACATATGTAACTATTGAACTTTAATTAAATAAAACTCAATACGTTGTTTTAAAATCTAGTTCTTAACTATGGTGTTGTTTCTTTCTAATAAATCACCTCCATTCCCTTTCCCCATTACATTCTAACCCCGTTCAGTTCCCCAACACTTTGGCACGCTCAATTCTTTGCTTCATATATCCATTTTGAGTCATCTCCCTAAGCTTTAAAGATCTTGCTTAAGAAACTCTAAAGTGTGAGTCTGATCTCTGATTTTCTGTGCCTTAAATAATACTTTGTTCATAGTTTTCAGCCCAGATTTTAGTCTGGCCAAAGATAGACACAAAACTGCTGGAGTAACTCAGCGGGTCAGGCAGCATCGCTGGAGAGTAGAAATAGCTGGCGTTTCAGGTCGAGACCCTTCTGCAGATTGAGAGTCACGGGAGAGCGAGACTGGAGGCATGAAAAAGGTGCAGGACAAATCAGAGCCGACACGCATGACTCAGGAAAGGTGGAGCCCACAATGGTCCATTGTTGGCTGTGGAAGAGGTGATAAGAAAGGTATACGAACAGTGAGGACCAGCAGGATGACAAGGTAGGGGGAGGAACGGGATGAGAGGGAACTTGAAATTAAAGAAATCAATATTTGTATCGCTGGGTTGTAAGCTGCCCAAGCGAAATATGAGGTGCTGTTCCATTTTTTTTCCAAACAGGTGTCAGGGGTTATGGGGAGAAGGCAGGAGAATGGGGTTAAGAGGGAGAGATTGATCACCCATGATTGAATGGTGGAGTAGACTTGATGGGCCGAATGTCCTAATTCAACTCCTATTCCTTCTGACCTTAATTTAGCTTCAGACATGCAACATAGTCAAGTTCTCCCTCCCTCCCATATCTTATTCAACGCCTAATGGAGTTTCTTTAAAAAATATTACAAGTATTGTTTCCCCTTTCATGTAGCACAGTCGGCAACAGGAAACGGTTCAAAAATAATAACTACTCGTTAAATTCCAACAAAAAAAATTAATTCATTCATCCATTTCATTTTCCGGCATTTGTTCAAAATGCACTTCTGACTTTGTATTTTGATCCTGAAGTTTGGATAATGTGTTAGCTTAATTACTTTATCTAAAAAATAATCCACTTCTGGTTCATATTGCCAGGAAACAGAGTTAAATTAAGAAAACCACAGTCATATTCATTGAATACCAAAATTCCAATTAAAATTAAAGGACGTTCCTTTAGGAAGCAGATGAGGAGGAATTTCTTTAGTCAGAGGGTGGTGAATCTGTGGAATTCATTGCCACAGACGGCTGTGGAGGCCAAGTCAATGGATACTTTTAAGGCAGAGGTTAAACGGCTTGGTATAAATGTAAATTGTCCCTAGTGTGTGTAGGATAGTGTTAATGTGCGGGGATCGCTGGGCGGTGCGGACCCGGTGGACCGAAAGGCCTGTTTCCGCGCTGTATCTCTAAATCTAAAATCTAAATCTAAAAAATCTAAATCCACCCTGGAATATTTTAATGTAACAAAACACAATAGACAATAGACAATAGACAATAGGTGCAGGAGTAGGCCATTCAGCCCTTCGAGCCAGCACCGCCATTCAATGCGATCATGGCTGATCACTCTCAATCAGTACCCCGTTCCTGCCTTCTCCTCATACCCCCTCACTCCGCTATCTTTAAGAGCTCTATCCAGCTCTCTCTTGAAAGCATCCAACGAACTGGCCTCCACTGCCTTCTGAGGCAGAGAATTCCACACCTTCACCATTCTCTGACTGAAAAAGTTCTTCCTCATCTCCGTTCTAAATGGCCTACCCCTTATTCTTAAACTGTGGCCCCTTGTTCTGGACTCCCCCAACATTGTTACGAAGGCCAACATTCCATTGGCTTTCTTCACTGCCTGCTGTACCTGCATGCTTCCTTTCAGTGACTGATGCACTAGGACACCCAGATCTCGTTGAACATCCCCTCTTCCTAACTTGACACCATTCAGATAATAATCTGCCATTCTATTCTTACTTCCAAAGTGAATAACCTCACACTTATCTACATTAAACTGCATCTGCCATGTATCCGCCCACTCACACAACCTGTCCAAGTCACCCTGCAGCCTTATTGCATCTTCCTCACAATTCACACTACCCCCCAGCTTAGTATCATCTGCAAATTTGCTAATGGTACTTTTAATCCCTTCATCTAAGTCATTAATGTATATCGTAAATAGCTGGGGTCCCAGCACCGAACCTTGCGGTACCCCACTGGTCACTGCCTGCCATTCCGAAAGGGACCCATTTATCCCCACTCTTTGCTTTCTGTCTGTCAACCAATTTTCTATCCATGTCAGTACCCTACCCCCAATACCATGTGCTCTAATTTTGCCCACTAATCTCCTATGTGGGACCTTGTCGAAGGCTTTCTGAAAGTCGAGGTACACCACATCCACTGACTCTCCCCTGTCAATTTTCCTAGTTACATCCTCAAAAAATTCCAGTAGATTTGTCAAGCATGATTTCCCCTTCGTAAATCCATGCTGACTCGGAATGATCCTGTTACTGCTATCCAAATGCTCAGCAATTTCGTCTTTTATAATTGACTCCAGCATCTTCCCCACCACTGATGTCAGACTAACTGGTCTATAATTACCCGTTTTCTCTCTCCCTCCTTTCTTAAAAAGTGGGATACATTTGCTATCCTCCAATCCACAGGAACTGATCCTGAATCTATAGAACATTGAAAAATGATCTCCAATGCTTCCACTATTTCTAGAGCCATCTCCTTAAGTACCCTGGGATGCAGACCACCAGGCCCTGGGGATTTATCAGCCTTCAGTCCCATCAGTCTACCCAAAACCATTTCCTGCCTAATGTGGATTTCCTTCATTTCCTCCATCACCCTAGGTTCTCCGGCCCCTAGAACATTTGGGAGATTGTGTGTATCTTCCTCAGTGAAGACAGATCCAAAGTAACAGTTTAACTCGTCTGCCATTTCTTTGTTCCCCATAATAAATTCCCCTGCTTCTGTCTTCAAGGGACCCACATTTGCCTTGACTATTTTTTTCCTCTTCACGTACCTAAAAAAACTTTTGCTATCCTCCTTTATATTATTGGCTAGTTTACCCTCGTACCTCATCTTTTCTCCCCGTATTGCCTTTTTAGTTAACTTTTGTTGCTCTTTAAAAGAGTCCCAATCCTCTGTCTTCCCACTCTTCTTTGCTATGTTATACTTCCTCTCCTTAATTTTTATGCTGTCCCTGACTTCCCTTGTCAGCCACAGGTGTCTCTTACTCCCCTTGGAGTCTTTCCGCCTCTTTGGGATAAATTGATCCTGCAACCTCTGCATTATTCCCAGGAATATCTGCCATTGCTGTTCTACCGTCTTCCCTGCTAGGGCCTCCTTCCAGTCAATTTTGGCCAGCTCCTGCCTCATGCCTCTGTAATCCCCTTTGCTATACTGTAATACTGACACTTCCAATTTTCCCTTCTGCCTTTCCATTTGCAGAGTAAAACTTATCATGTTGTGATCACTGCCTCCTAATGGCTCTTTTACCTCTAGTCCCCTTATCAGATCAGGATCATTACACAACACTAAATCCAGAATTGCCTCTCCCTGGTAGGGACAAGCTGTTCTAAGAATCCATCTCGAAGGCACTCTACAAACTCTCTTTCCTGGGGTCCACTTCCAACCTGATTTTCCCAGTCTACCTGCATGTTGAAATCTCCCATAACCACCGTAGCATTACATTTGTGACACGCCAATTTTATCTCCTGATTCAACTTGCACCCTATGTCGAGGCTACTGTTTGGGGGCCTATAGATAACTCCCATTAGGGTCTTTTTACCCTTACAATTCCTCATTTCTATCCATACTGATTCAACATCTCCTGATTCTATGTCACCCCTTGCAAGGGAATGAATATCATTCCTTACCAGCAGAGCAACCCCACCCCCTCTGCCCACCTGTCTGTCTTTTCTATACGTTGTGTACCCCTGAATATTCAGTTCCCAGCCCTGGTCCTCTTGTAGCCATGTCTCAGTGATCCCTACAACATCATACTTGCCCATGACTAACTGAGCCTCAAGCTCATCCACTTTATTTTTTATACTACGCGCATTTAAGTACAACACTTTAACTTCTGTATTTACCTCCCCTCTCACATTGGTCACAAATGGCCCTGCCCTTAATCTCTTTTCCCCTCTAGAACTTCTGTTCCCATTCTTCTGAGAGTCTTCTGCAATATCTCCTGTATTCCCTTTTACCTCATCTTCATATTCACAATTTGTTAACCCCTCCCCCCCACTACTTAGTTTAAAGCCACAGGTGTCGCACTAGCAAACCTGCCTGCCAGAATGTTTGTCCCCCTGCTGTTAAGTGTAACCCGTCCCTTTTGTACAAGTCACCCCTAGCCCAGAAGAGATCCCAGTGGTCCAGAAATCTAAATCCCTGCTCTCTGCACCAGCCCCTCAGCCATAAATTCATACCCTCTATCTCTCTGTTCCTGGCCTCACCAGCACGAGGTACCGGTAGCAGTCCAGAGATAACCACCTTCGACGTCCTACTTCTCAGTCTTTTTCCTAACTCTCTAAACTCCCGCTGTAGCACCTCCTTCCTCTTCTGCACGACGTCATTCGTGCCCACGTGCACAACGACTTCAGGTTGATCGCCTTCCCTCACTAGGGTTTTCTGAAGCCTGGCACTAGGGAGGCAACAGACCATCCTCAAGTCCCTCCTGCTGCCACAGAATCTTCTGTCCGTCCCACTGAGGTAAATCTAAAACAAAATGGAAATTACTTAATACTTCCCAATGTCCTCTCTCTGTGAAAATAAATGGAGTCGCTGTTTCTGGGAAAGACTTTACGGGCAGACTCAATCACAATAATACTTTATTAGCCCAGTATGTTTTGCAACATACAAGGAATTTCATTTTCCACACAGTCAGACCAATAAAAAGCAACAGGACACACACAATACATTTTAACACGAACATCCACCACAGTGACTCCTCCACATTCTTCACTGTGATAGAAGGCGAAAAAAAAGTTCAATCTCTCCCTTCTTTGTCCTCCAGCGGTCGGGGGCCTCGAACCTTCCGTTGACGGGATGATCTTGACTCCCGTAGCCGGCGGCGAGCCTTCCTCGTCGGGGCGATCAAGCTCCTGCATCGGGGGGGGGAGATCTCAGCTCCCCCGCGCCGAGTGATCTACCCCGGGTCGGGACCAGTCGAACCTCGTGCAGCTTGGAGCTCCAGACTTCGGTCTCAACCCGAGACTGCGAGCTCTTCGATGTTAAATCCGCACTGCGGAAGGTTTAAACTTTATGAGCAGCTCACGGTGGTGCAAGGGCAGCAGAACCTCCACGGACGTCTGCCAGAAGGACAGGAATCTCATCTGTGCCGGATTTCCAAAATTCCAAACACTCAATTGCCAAAATGTTGGAATTTCTCATGAAAATCCAAGCTGTTGTGAATTGAGCTCCATCCAAGACCGCAAGGAGCTGCAGAGAACTGTGGATGCAGCCCAGACCACCAGACACACTAAGCTCCTCTCCATTGACTCCATCTACACTTCACGCTGCCTCGGCAAGGCCAGCAGCATAATCAAGGACCAGCAGCATAATCAAGTCTCACCCCGGTCACTCCCTCTTCTCCCCTCTCCCATCAGGCAAGAGGTACAGAAGTGTGAAAACGCACACCTCCAGATTCAGGGGCAGTTTAACTTCCCAGCTGTTATCAGGCAACAATAGACAATAGACAATAGGTGCAGGAGGCCATTCGGCCCTTCGAGCCAGCACCGCCATTTCAATGTGATCATGGCTAATCATTCTAAATCAGTACCCCGTTCCTGCCTTCTCCCCATACCCCCTGACTCCGCTATCCTTAAGAGCTCTGTCTAGCTCTCTCTTGAATGCATTCAGAGAATTGGCCTCCACTGCCTTCTGAGGCAGAGAATTCCACAGATTCACAACTCTCTGACTGAAAAAGTTTTTCCTCATCTTAGTTCTAAATGGTCGACCCCCTTATTCTTAAACTGTGGCCCCTTGTTCTGGACTCCCCCAACATTGGGAACATGTTTCCTGCCTCTAACGTATCCAACCCCTTAATAACAACTAGAACTACCATTCACCTCATTGGAGACCCTTGGACTATCTTTAATTGGATTTTACAAGACTTTATCTTGCACATTATCCCCTTTATCTTGTATCTGCACACTGTGGCGGTTCAATTATAATCACGTGTAGTCTTTCCGCTGATTGGATAGCACGCAACAAAAAGCTCGGTACACGTGACAATAAACTGAACTAACTTGGTTTTCTCATCCAGGCCATCACATCTCCTGGCCTCAGTATCATTTACAATGCACCAGAAAAATAGAAGGACAATTTCCTTAGCCAAAGTGGGATAACATAGAACTAGTGTACAGGTGATTGATGGTCAGCATAGACTTGGTGGCTGACAGGTCTGTTTCCACACTGTATCTCTCTAAACTAAACCATACTCTAAATTAGTTCATTTCAATTTGAGTTTGGAATTTTATGCAGTATTAATAGTCGAAAGTAATATATTCCATCATGTATATATATAGTCTTTTCTCTAACTGGATAGAACGCAACAAAAAAGCTTTTCACTCTACCTCCGCACATGTGACAATAATAATCTACACTAAACTTCCCACCTCACAATCCCAAGGCACGAATCATTATATCTTGGAAGGCCCTGACTTCATATGCAGAGCCTCAACACAAGGAATGGGATTGCCTATCCCCCTCACTATCAAAAGTAAACTCTTGGGATCATTTTAGTAATGAATTCTCACCCACATTTTAAGCCTGACCAAACATAGTGAATGTATGTCACATTGTAAGACATGTGCTTCATCACTCACGGTGGTGCAGCGGTAGAGTTGCTGCCTTACGGCGCCAGAGACCCGGGTTCGATTCTGACTGCGGGTGCTGTCTGTGCGGAGCTTGTACGTTCTCCCCATGACCACATGGGTTTTCTCCAGTTGCTCCGGTTTCCTCCCACACTCCAAACACGTACAGGTTTGTAGGTTAATTGGCTTTGGTAACATTGTAAATTGTCCCTAGGGTGTGTAGGATAGTTTAGTTTAGCGACACAGTGCGGAAGTATGTCCTTTCGGCCCACCGGATCCGTGTCCTTTCGACCAGCGATCCCCGCACATTAAGACCATCCTACACACACTAGAATGGCCCTTAAGGCAGCAACTCTACCGCTGCACCACCGTGCCACCCTAAATAGCGTAATAGAGTTGATAAACTATAGAACTAATATGGCTTGTAGCAATCGCAAAATAGATTCAAATAGAAAGCTGAAGAATCCATTGATAATGGGTTGACAATGAAACAAATCAAGACAGACTGCAGATGTAAATGCCGGAGATAGACAATAGACAATAGACAATAGGTGCAGGAGAAGGCCATTCGGCCCTTCGAGCCAGCACCGCCATTCAATGTGATCATGGCCGATCATTCTCAATCAGTACCCCGTTCCTGCCTTTTCCCCATACCCCTGACTCCGCTATCCTTAAGAGCTCTATCTAGCTCTCTCTTGAATGCATTCAGAGAATTGGCCTCCACTGCCTTCTGAGGCAGAGAATTCCACAGATTCACAACTCTCCGACTGAAAAAGGTTTTTCCTCTTCTCCGTTCTAAATGGCCTACCCCTTATTCTTAAACTGTGGCCCCTTGTTCTGGAACAAGTAGCAAGTAGTCTAACTGCATCCCGAGAGTTGATAAGAGTGAGTGCGGACAGAGACATAAAATATTAATTTATCATCCATCTCTAACTTCTCTCTCATTAATAGCAGATGTTAAGAATGTAGAGACATGGGTTAAGGAGTTACCTAATTAATCCCTTCAGCAAGCTGTAACTTTAAGTGAGATCATGGCTGATCTATTACTCAGCTCCATTTAGTTGCCAACGATCTATTAACTGCAGAATAAAAAATATATTAATTGCATTTAATATGAAACGGTCATGCAGAAAAAATGCATAACCTGTAAATGGGTGGTCTGTAGGATTTTCAGTTATATATTTGGACAGAAACTGCAAAGGGATTTTTTTCTGCAAAGCACCAAAAAACACTGTAGGAAGGAACTGCAGATGGTGGTTTAACCCGAAGATAGACATTAAATGCTGGAGTAACTCAGCGGGACAGGCAGCATCTCTGGAGAGGAGGAATGGATGACGTCACCCATTCTTTCTCTCCAAAGATGCTGCCTGGCCCGTTGAGTTACTCCAGCATTTTGCGTCTATCTTCAACAAAAAAACACTTATCTGCTTCGGTGACGCATTAACTGAATATTCTGATTGATTAGTCGGACAACTGAATGCCAGTAGAAGCAAGGATGTTGCTAGGACTAGAGGGTGTGAGCTACAGGGAGAGGTTGAGCAGGCTGGGACTCTATTCCTTGGAGTGCAGGAGGATGAGGGGTGATCTTATAGAGGTGTATAAAATCATGAGAGGAATAGATCAGGTGGACGCCCAGAATAGGGGAATCGAGGACCAGAGGACATAGGTTTAAGGTGAAGGGGGAAAGGTTTAAGAGAAATCTGAGGGGTAACTTTTTCACACAAAGGGTGGTGAGTGTATGGAACAAGCTGCCGGATGAGGTGGTTGTGACAGAGACTATTGCAACATTTATGAACAATTAGACAGGTACATGGATAGGACAGGTTTGGAGAGATATGGGCCAAACGCAGGCAGGTGGGACCAGTGTAGATGGGACATGTTGGTCAGTGTGGGCATGTTGGGCCGTAAGGGCTGTTTCCACGCTGTATCACTCTATGACCGTATGACTCTAAGCTGTCAGTCGGTTCGAAGCCATGCAAAACTGTACCCCAAATAGTCAGGATTTTGCAAAAGAACTGCATCACCACACTGGCTACAACTTGTGGAAAACATAACATTTGGAACCCATGGTTACAGTGGCAGCCTTGGAATTGCCAAAGGATTAGAACAAGATTGGAAAGAAAGGGCATCGAAAATCGGAAAATATGTCCAATAAACGACTTTAATATCCCTGTCTCAAGCAATTTTTTTCTCATTAATATTTGAAAGTAATTAAAGGATCGAAAAGACATCTTGATCTGTTGTGACAACTGGTTTAAGACACAAAGCTTGGGCACGATGATCTCCCCCCCAGAGCTATGATTTGAAGGTTGACACTTTTCCATTTCGCAGAACAGAATTGCCACATGGAACTCATAAAGTGGAAAGCAATGCCCAACTTTGGCTCGATCCGCCAGTGTTACTTGACTGCTTTAAGCGCAGGTAAGTAAGCTCTCGCGTTGAACAGTTAGAAGCTTGACAATGAAATGAAAGCCAAAGCGTTTCGTTGGAGACCACAAGAGTGGTCCAACTGAGAGCCCCCTCCATTTAATAGACTCCTCATTTTCCTCACTCAGACATCTGAAATTTAAAACTGGGACTATTATAGTTTATTAAAAGTTTAAGGCGACAGGCTGCTGGTAAAATAAATCAGATTTGAAACCACAATCGCATATTTTAAGAAATCAAAACAATTCCGTTAACTTAACTCATCTTTCAAGTGGACAAGTGGAAGCAAGAAAGAGGTGCATTTATGTTCAATGGTTCAATGGTACATTATTGTCACATGCACCGAGGTACAGTGAAATTCCTCTTTTGCATATGGTTCAGTAAGAGTCTCTTACTATACACACGCACAATCATACTTAGGTACAAAAGTGTAAGAATAGTATTTTCGTGTTCTTGTTCTATGCCTGTATGAAACTTTGCGAGTCTTCAAGGTACAACAGAAGTCTTTATTACAGTAACTCAATGCTGGCAGCAAGACAACTGAAATGGCTGCAACCCCACAATCTGACTGCACACTCCCACACTGTGTACAGCCAAGATAACTATGTACAAAACATCTCCCTTTGTCTTGTGCAGCGCCACCTGCTGCACCGGAGGAGCAACAAGTCCTCCCACCCCACACAGTACACCAAACACTACAAGTATATTATACTGAGGCTTTTGGTGCATTGGCCTTCTTCAGTCAGAGTATTAAGTACAGAAGTAGGGAGGTCGTGTTGTAGTTATATAAGACATTTCTGAGGCAGCATTTAGAGTATTGTGTTCAGTTCTAGGAAAGATGAAGTCCTAGCCCGTTCAACCGCTCGCTATAGCTCAGGCCCTCGAGTCCTGACAACATCCTTGTAAATCTTCTCTGCGCCCTTTCCAGCTTGACATAGGAAAGATGTTGTCAAGCTGGAAAGGGTGCAGAGAAGATTTACAAGGATGTTGGCAGGACTCAGTGGTCTGAGCTATAGAGAGGGGTTGAGCAGGCTAAGACTCTATTCAATAGACAATAGACAATAGACAATAGGTGCAGGTGCATCACATTCAATGGAGGTGCTGGCTCGAAGGGCCCTTTGAGCCAGCATTCGGCCCTTCGAGCCAGCACCGCCATTCAATGTGATCATGGCTGATCATTCACAATCAGTACCCCATTCCTGCCTTCTCCCCATATCCCTTGACTCCGCTATCTTTAAGAGCTCTATCTAGCTCTCTCTCTTGAAAGCATCAAGCATATTCCTTGGAGTGCAAGAAGATGAGGGGTGATCTTATAGAGGTGTACAAAATTATGAGAGAGTAGACTGGGTGAACGCATAGTCTCTTGTCCAGAGTAGGGGAATTAAGAAACTCGCTGGAGTTTAGAAGGATGAGGTGGGACCTCATTGAAACTTGCAGATAGTGAATGGTCTGTTTCCACTAGTGGGAGAGTCTAGGTCCAGTAGTCGGCTGAGAATTAAAGGACGTACCTTTAGGAAGGAGATGAGGAGGAATTTCTTTAGTCAGAGGGTGGTGAATCTGTGGAATTCATTGCCACTGAAGGCCAAGTCAATGGATATTTTTAAGGCAGAGATAGATAGATTCTTGATTAGTACGGGTGTCAGGGGAGAAGGCAGGGGAACAGGTTAAGAATGAAAGATAGATCGGCCATGATTGAATGGCAACGTAGGCTTGATGGGCCGAAATTCTGCTCCGATCACATGAACTTATAAACCTATGAAATAATTAATAGGAATCTGAGGGGTAACCTTTTCCACACAAAGGGTGTGGGTGTATGGAACAAGCAGCCGGGGGAGGTAGTTGAAGCAGGTACCATCGCAACGTTTAAGAAACATTCAGACAGGTACATGGATAGGACAGGTTTAGAGGGATATGGGCCAAACGCAGGCAGGAGGGACTAGTGTAGATGGGACCTGTTGGTCGGGGTGGGCAAGTTGGGCCGAAGGGCCTGTTTCCATCCTGTATGACTCTGTGACTCTATTTAAATCCACACACTGGTGGTTCATCTAGATTCTCATCCAAACATCATTTGGAATTTGCAATTTCAGTTTCAACAGAGACAAAATAATTGAGGGAAAATGAAGGAGCAAATATTTTATGGCATTTTTGATTTACTTTGTACCATTTTTCGCAACAGTAAATAATGATTATTGAAACTAAACACTCGTGTTTCAACTTTGAGAGTCACAACAGATTCACTCTCTAAATCCAAGTGTATCCGTTATTAATCAAAAATCTGTCCAAAGACTGTTAGTCCGTAGAGAAAAGGCCCCGATTCCAATCACCCCACTCCATAATAATACGCCACACCAGATTTATTGCTCCTATTTGTCAGGAGAGGCTGGAGTTCAAGACTGCTAATCCTCTTTCAATCAGCTCAGTATAGGTGTGTGTTAGACAGATGCATGAAGGACACCAGTGGCCACATTTGGCCAACCTCAGAGCAAAGAATTAGTGCAAAGGAAACAAGCAAAAGTTCAGATTTAACTTGTTTCCTTCATAAGGAATTAAGTTCTACATACCAGAGAGACCGCATTTCTTAAAATAACCTCAGTACCATTCGTAGCATTCCTGCAGACGGAAAGTGAAAAGTGCACCACGTTAGAAACGTTCCTCCAAAGAATGCCAGCCAATATTCATCCATACTTCACAAACTCTTCCTTCAATCCTTTGTTGGTGTGAAAATCAATCCCCATTCCAGTTAATAACTTCTCATGAAATATTTCAACAAAAGGTCACATTAGGTAAAATAATTCTATTAAAGGGATATAGGAAGAAAGCAGGAACGGGGTACTGATTTTGGATGATCAGCCATGATCATATTGAATGGCGGAGCTGGCTCGAAGGGCCAAATGGCCTACTCCTGTACATATTTTCTACGTTTCTATGTTTCTAAATCTAATTGGAAATTTAGTGTAGTTTTGTTTAGTTTGGTTTAGTTTAGTTTAGTTTAGTTTGATTTGGTTTGGTTTGGTTTGGTTTAGTTTAGTTTAGTCCAATTCTGTATGACCATAAGACCACAAGACGTAGGAGCAGAATGAGGCCATTCAGCCCATCGACTCTACTACACCATTCGATCATGGCTGATCTGTTTTTCCCTCTCGACTTTCCCTTTCCCTCCCGATTCAATCAATCAACGAAAAATCTTGCCGCAGAATGACAGACACAGACTCAAACCGTAAGTTAAAAAAACCCATACATAAATTATGCACGAAGAACGATGACTGTGCAATATAGTCTCATATTTTACCTAGGGATCATTAAAAGCTTATCAGAGCTGATGATACATCTCATATATTTATATATAAAAGGAAATACAAATGGTTTAGCACTGGAAACGCACATTGGCCAACTTTTAACATCTTTAACCGACGTGCAATATACATTCTTAAGGGCTTCAAGTCCTACATTTCCATCACCGCAATGCCCAAATAAACAACTGGAGAATGAGTTATGGTGGTCGAGTGATCAAGTTGCTCCACCAGAGGTATTTAATATTTTGTAAACTCCTGCGGATTGACGTCAATTATAGGTCAACTGTCTAGGCCGGAGTTGTCATGTCAAAATTTATATGGCTGTGCTAATAGACTAATTCTGTTTGAGAAAAATATTGTTTTATCTGGCACATTTCCCCTCAGCCTTTGGATTTTCTCTCTCTTCTGGTCGGTTTCCTACTGCCATGTTAAGTTGGAAACAGATGCTAGGGATGTGTGAAAATGGATCTGACTTTATTACACTCTGGGCACCTTTTCCCCCCACTGAAGCGGAACAATTAGCTCCTGCACAGAAGCACCTCCAAATGCCAAAGTGTGGAGACTTCATTGTCAACCGTAGCTGTGAGCCCCACTGCAAATTCTACAAGGGGACACCATTTTAATTTCTGCCGAGCACTCTTTCCCTCAGATTAAAAGGACACACCTTTAGAAGCATAGAAACATAGAAAATAGGTGCAGGAGGGAGGCCATTCGGCCCTTCCAGCCATTCAATGTGATCATGGCTGATCATCCAAAATCAGTACCCCCAAAATCTACAAAATCAGTTGAAAAAAGATGAGGAGGAATTTCTTTAGTCGGAGGATGACAATAGACAATAGACAATAGACAATAGGTGCAGGAGGAGGCCATTCGGCCCTTCGAGCCAGCACCGCCATTCAATGTGATCATGGCTGATCATTCTCAATCAGTACCCCGTTCCTGCCTTCTCCCCATACCCCCTGACTCCGCTATCCTTAAGAGCTCTATCCAGCTCTCTCTTGAATGCATTCAGAGAATTGGCCTCCACTGCCTTCTGAGGCAGAGAATTCCACAGATCCACAACTCTCTGACTGAAAAAGTTTTTCCTCATCTCAGTTCTAAATGGCCTACCCCTTATTCTTAAACTGTGGCCCCTTGTTCTGGACTCCCCCAACATTGGGAACATGTTTCCTGCCTCTAACGTGTCCAACCCCTTAATAATCTTATACGTCTTATACGTTTCGATAAGATGTCAAACCACGCTCTGATGAAAGAAATTCCTCCTCATCTTTCTAAAGGTACATCTAAAGATTGACGGCTCTGGGCTTGTACTTGCTGGAGTTGAGGGGAGGGGATCTCACTGCAACTTACCAAGTAGTGAAAGGCCTGGATGGAGTGAATGTGGAGAGGATGTTCCCACTGGTGGGAGAGTCTAGGACCGGAGGCCACAGCCTCAGAATAAAAGAACGTTGAAATTCATAATTCATATGTTGAAAGACTGGAGCGGCTAGGCTTGTATACACTGGAATTTAGAAGGAAGAGAGGGGATCTTATCGAAGCCAAGTTAACTATTGAGGCCAAGAGAGGGAAAGATAGGTCAGCCATGTTTGAATGGGCTGAATGGCCTAATTCTGATCCTATAACTTATGAACTTATGAACTCTTTCAAATAACTAAAAATTGTCCTAGCACCACTTGGAAAATAGTGAAAATGTATGATTTCAATCTGTTTTTCAATATTGTTTCTGGCAAAGTGCGTACAACTTCTGAGGGTTTTAACAGTTGTCTATTTTTCTGCGTAAAATCAGCAGATTATATAATGTAAAAGCAATATTTCTGTTGAGCAGTACTTTTCCTGAAACATTTATGTTAATAATTCCATCTAAAGATATGCGTCCCTCATGAAACGATGGACTTTTTCAAAAAGCACGAGGATATTCAACTTACAATGTAAACATGGTTTGCAAGGTAGTCCCATTTCAAACAATTGAGTTTAAGAAACATATTATTAGCTGTTGTACATTATTAGGGCATGAATTAGACACCTAGTTTTGTTTATTTTATTTTATTTTCACGTGCACTGAGGTACAGTGAAAAGCTTTTCGTGCGTGCTAACCAGTCAGCGGAAAGACAATACATGATTCCAGTCAAGTCATCCACAGTGTACAAGTTTAGTGCAAGAAAAAGTCCAGCAAAGTCCGATTAAAGGTAGTCCGAGGGTCTCCAATGAGGTAGATAGTAGCCCAGGACTGCTCTCTAGTTGCTGGTAGGATTGTTCAGTTGCCTGATGACAGCCGGGAAGAAACTGTCCCTGAATCTGGAGCTGTGCGTTTTCACACTTCTATACCTCTTGCCTGATGAGGGAGGGGAGAAGAGGGAGTGGTCGGGGTACGGCTCATCCTTGATCATGCTGGAGGCCTTGCCGATACATAGACAATAGGTACAGGAGTAGGCCATTCGGCCCTTCGAGCCAGCACCGCCGTTCAATGTGATCATGGCTGATCATCCACAATCAGTACCCCGTTCCTGCCTTCTCCCCATACCCCTTGATTCCGCTAGCCCTAAGAGCTCTATCTAACTTTCTCTTGAATGCATCCAGTGAATCGGCCTCCGCTGCCTTCTGAGGCAGAGAATTCCACAGATTCACCTCTCTCTGTGTGAAAAAGTTTTTCCTCATCTCAGTTCTAAATGGCCTACCCCTTATTCTTAAACTGTGGCCCCTGGTTCTGGACTCCCCCAACGTTGGGAACATATTTCCCGCATCTAGCGTGTCCAATCCCTTATAATCTTATACGTTTCATTCTATAAGATCCGCTCTCATCCTTCTAAATTCCAGTGAGGCAGCGTGAGGTGCAAAGGGAGTAAATAGAAGGGAGACACAAAATGCTGGAGTAACCTAGTGAGACCGGCAGCATCTCTGAAGAGAAGGAATGGGTGACGTTTCGGGTCGAGAACCTTCTTCAGACTTCAGTCTCGACCCAAAACATCACCCATTCCTTCCCTCCACAGTTGCTGCCGGTCCCGCTGAGTTACTCCAGCTTTTTCGTCGGTTTAAATCAGCATCTGCAGTTCCTTCCTACACATTCAATAGAAGGGAGGTTGGTTTGAGTGATGGTCTCGGGCCTCGGTTGCATCCACAATTCACTGCAACTTCTTGAAACCTATCATTTTGTCTTCCCTCTGACCCTTCCTCAGACTGAAGAGAGAAGAAGGGTCTGAAGAAGGGTCCCGACCAGAAACGTCACCTATTCACGTTCTCCAGAGTTGCTGCCTGACCCGCTGAGTTACTCCAGCATTCTGTGAAATGTCACCTATCCATGTTCTCCAGAGATGCTGCCTGACCCGCTGAGTTACTCCAGCACTCTGTGAAACGTCACCTATTCATGTTCTCCAGAGTTGCTGCCTGACCCGCTGAGTTACTCCAGCACTCTGTGAAATGTCACCCATCCATGTTCTTCAGAGTTGCTGCCTGACCTGCTGAGTTACTCCAGCACTCTGTGAAACATCACCTATCCATGTCCTCCACAGATGCTGCCTGACCCGGTGAGTTACTCCAGCACTTTGTGTCTCTTTTTTAAGGATAACAGTTCAGTATTTTTCAGGATGCATTTACTTCGAATTTCTGCACCTCAACAAATACTTGAGTTTGCGAGGATAATTATTTAATCCTGGAATGAACCTTGTTTTGTTTACATAGTTGAACATATCTCGAGTAGAAATCACATTCTAACACCCGGTTAATTTGTATGTTTTCTACTTGTATCAATTATGCGGCAGGAAAGTACGTCTGAAGTAAAATAACTTGTGGCGAAGCAATGTTTATTAGATGATGAAAGTACAGAATAGTTAAAACTTTATTATCCAGCAGTGTTATTTCTGAATTTTTAAAAGCATAATTATTTACATAACTTAAGAGTCAATGTCAGGGGAAAATGTCTCTTGTTACATTGTCAGGAATTGGATTACCAAGTTTGCTTATGTGAAACGCTGATGTTTTTTCTCTGCATCATTGTGTTTGTGGAATTTGATTTTTGTCTGTTCAAATGTCATCAGTCGTTGGTGAAATAGCATAATGTTTCCTTTTGTCTTATGGCCTCCAGTTTTAATGCTGGCTGCTTGTTAAGCCTGAGGACTTGTTTTCTATCTGGAAACAGATCTGAGACTGTTTTTCTTCCTGCCCTTCAGCAGTCAACATTTTAAGCTGTCAAATTATGGAGAATTCTGGAGTGGTAAAGAAATATGAAGTTGTTAATCTTCAGAACGACTTGTGTGCTTTTCATAAGCTCGGAAGTTCATCAGACCCAGGAGAAGAAATAGGCCATTCGGCCCGTCAAGTCTACTCTGCCATTCAATCTCACTCTCCTGCCTTTGCCCCATCACCCCTGACACCCGTGCTAATCAAGAATCTGTCAATCTCCGCCTGAAAAGTACCCTGACAGCATTCTGAAGAAGGGTCTCGATCCGAAACGTCACCCATTCCTTCTCTCCAGAGATGCTGCCTGACCCGCTGAGTTACTCAAACATTTTGTGTCTACCTTAAAAATATCCATTAGTTTGACCTCCACAGCCTTCTGTGGCAATGAATTCTGCAGATTCACCACCCTCCGACAAAGGAACCTCTGCCTCACACCACCTGTCCGTCCGTACGTTCTCCACGTGACCGCGTGGGTTTTCTCCGGTTACTCCAGATTACTTCCACACTCCAAAGACCTACAGGCATGTAGGTTAATTGGCTTTGGTTAAAAAAAAAAATCTAAATTGCCCCTTGTTTGTACGATAATGTTAGTTTATGGAAATTGCTGGTCGGCACAGACTCAGTGGGCTGAAGGGCTTGCTATGCACTGTGTCTCTAAACTAAACAAAACTAAACTCAACTCGATTAACCATCAAATGTTTCATACTGCAGACACAGCAGTCTGAAACCCAACGGTATGAATATTGATTTCTCTCATTTCAAGTAACCCCTGCATCCACTCTCTCTTCGTCCCTCCCCCATCCAAGTAGTCGTACGAGTTTCACTGTCCGTATCCCTTCGTTCTCACCTCCTCCGCTGCCAACAATGAACCATCAGTGCCACTGTGCCGCTCTGCTGCAGAACTGAAGGCTGATCCAGTGTATTCTCCAAAACCTAGACCATTGTTTTCAAGAGAGAATTACATTTAGCTCTTAGGGCTAATGAAATCAAGGGATATGGGGAGAAATCTGGAGTGGTTACTGATTTTGGATGATCAGCCGTGATTGTATTAAATGGCGGTGGTGATTCGAAAGGCCGAATGGCCTACTCCCGCACCTATTTTCTGTTTCTCAGTTTCTATGTTTCTATGTCCTTGGATTCCATTTGAATCTGTACCGAGACATTTTAAAGGCTTGCTGCTGTCCTCTAACACCATCTGGCTCCCAATGTAACTAAAATTAATTTACTATCTCTCCCTCAGTCATCCACAACCTTCTGTTGTCTTGACCTCTTGACTGCTCTGACAACTTTCGTTGTCTTTAGCTGAAGCTGAAACCGTCCTCATCTCGGCCTGCAGTTATGGTTCAGTACATCGATCCTTTCCATTTGAAAGGGAACGGCTTCTAAGGTAGTCCATGTTCTATTTAGTTGCTGTGTTGACCTAGTGAGCCCTCTGCCACTTTTTTTGCAAAGTCTCATTCTCCCATGTTCCCAATGTTGGGGGAGTCCAGAACAAGGGGCCACAGTTTATGAATAAGGGGTAGACCATTTAGAACTGAGATGAGGAAAAACATTTTCAGTCAGAGAGTTGTGAATCTGTGGAATTCTCTGCCTCAGGAGGCAGTGGAGGCCAATTATCTGAATGCATTCAAGAGAGAGCTAGATAGAGCTCTTAAGGATAGCGGAGTCAGGGGGTATGGGGAGAAGGCAGGAACGGGGTACTGATTGAGAATGATCAGCCATGATCACATTGAATGGCGGTGCTGGCACGAAGGGCCGAATGGCCTCCTCCTGCACCTATTGTCTATTGTCCATTTGTGTAACAACTGTTTGCATTGCCATGCACACTGAGTCAGTCTGTTATAATGCCGTGCATTTCTTGGTGTAGGTAGTCCTGCCATCTCTAAAAGTGCTTTCACCAGCTAACATCCCTCTGCAAGACGCTGCTAATAGATGTCCAAAACATTGCAATTTTCATCTTGTGATGTTGTGTAAAGGTTTACATTTGCCAACTCCTTGTTTGGATTGACCTTTAACAGATTTATTTGTTCTAGGTGATGTGCTTGGCACACGCGGATGTCTTGTGAAGCATTTCCCCTCTGGGTTCTTAAACCACTTTCCTGGGTCACAAGGCCATGAATGATAATATTCAATGCTCTCCCAGGTCAAAGCATCAGTTGTGGTTTTTTTATACAGTCACTAACATGGGAACATGGCCTCCAGCACTCTGCAGGAACACCAACAGATAAAGAAGACACTGACCCAAAGACGGAGATGGTCGGCACAATCAGTGCTTTTTTTTGGTAGACAGGAAGCTGCCGGTAAACATGATTAATAAACATACGTCCGCAAGTGATAGGAGCAGAATTAGGCCATTCAGACCATCAAGTCTACTCCGACATTCAATCATGGCTGGACACAAAATGCTGGAATAACTCAGTGGGACAGGCAGCATCTCTGGAGAGAAGGGATAGGTGACCTTTCTGGTCGAGACTCTTCTTCAGACTGGAGAAGACCCAAGTCTGAAGAAGGATCTCGACCCGAAACGTCACCCATTCCTTCTCTCCAGAGATGCTGCCTGACCCGCTGAGTTACTCCAGCATTTTGTGTCTACCTTCAATTTAAACCAGCATCTGCAATTCTTTCCTATTCAATCGTGGCTCATCTATCTCTCTTTCCTAACCCAATTCTCCTGCCTTCTCCCCATAACCCCCTAATTTGAGGAAGGACAGCCTTGTAATTGAGGCAGTGCAACGTAGGTTCACGAGATTTATCCCTGGGATGGTGGGATTGGCATATGAGGAAAGATTGAAAAGACTAGGATTGTATTCACTGGAGTTTAGGATGAGAGGGGATCTTATAGAAACATATAAAATTATAAAAGGACTGGACAAGCTAGATGCAGGAAAAATGTTCCCAATGTTGGGCGAGTCCAGAACCAGGGGCCACACAGTCTTAGAATAAAGGGGAGGCCATTTAAAACTGAGGTGAGAAAAAACTTTTTCACCCAGAGAGTTGTGAATTTGTGGAATTCTCTGCAGAGGGCAGTCAAAGCCAAATCGCTGGATGGATTTAAGAGAGAGTTAGATAGAGCTCTAGGGGCTAGTGGGATCAAGGGATATGGGGAGAAGGCAGGCACGGGTTATTGATTGGGGACGATCAGCCATGATCACAATGAATGGCGGTGCTGACTCGAAGGACCGAATGGCCTCCTCCTGCACCTATTTTCTATGTTTCTATGTTTCTATGTAACCCATGACACCTGTACTAATCAAGAATCTATCTATCTCTGCCTTAAAAATATCCAGCCTTCTGTGGCAATGAATTCCACAGATTCACCACCCTCTGACTGAAGAAATTTCTCCTCATCTTCTTCCTAAAAGAACGTCTTTTGATTCTGAGGCTGTGATCTCTGGTTGTAAACTCTCCCACTAGTGGAAACATCCTCTCCACATCCACTCTATCCAGGCCTTTCACTATTCGGTAAGTTTTGATGAGGTCCCCCCTCATCCTTCTAAACTCTGGCGAGCTGTCGTCCAACGCTCAAACATATGCATTGCACATCCGAACTTTGAGGGCCAAACTTTTATTTTTGAACCGAGATGGAGTTATTTTCTTTCTGTTGAAGTCTCCAACTGTGGAAGGAGTCATTCCCTTTATTCCCCCTTTACCAGCAATGGAGTTGGCTGGGGGGTGAGGTGGTGGGGAGTGGACACGTGGCCTCACTGTCTCCTCCGTCTTCCTAGCTCTGACAACAGCCGCTAGCGATCTCCATTCCTGCAAATTCTCTTTGTGCTTCACCAGAATAATCAAGTACCAGTCTCACCCACCAGTCCCAATCCCTCTCCTCCCCTCTCCCATTGAGCAAGGGGTGCAAGAGTTTAAAAATGCACACCTCCAGATTCAGGGACAGTTTCTTCCCAGCTGTGATCTGGCAACTGAATCATCCTGTCACCAACTAGAGAACAGTCCTGACCTCCCATCTATCTCATTGGAGACCCTCGGACTATCTTTAATCGGACTTTACTGGACTTGGACTAAATGCTATTCCCTTTATCCTACACCTGTACCCAGTGGGCGGCTTGATTGTACTCATGTATAGTCGTTCCGCTGACCGAACAGCACGCAGCTTTTCATTGTACCTCGGTACACATGACAATAAACTAAACCCCACTAAACTAAATCGCACTAAACTAAACTAAACCCTATAAATCAGTGTCGAAAATGATTCAAAGTTCATTTATTTGTTCCGGTATCACAAGCCTGATCCATTCCTGTTCTCCAATCACTTACATTGATCTGATGAAGTCACATGAAACTGGAGACGTAAAGCCCCTGCTGCCTATTTTCTACCAATGACCAACTCTTTGGGATTCTTGTCAAATCATCATTCTTTTGCTTTAACAACTCGGGGAAACAGAAAATTCTGTACCCAACCAATCCTTCCTTTGTCCCGTCCCCCTGACATCAGTCTGAAGAAGGGTCTCGACCTGAAACGTCGTCCATTCCTTCTCTCCCGAGATGCTGCCTGACCTGCTGAGTTACTCCAGCATTTTGTGAATAAATACCTTCGATTTGTACCAGCATCTGCAGTTATTTTCTTATACTATAATAATAATAATACATTTAATTTATATAGTACTTTTCTGGAAACTCAAAGACGCTTTACAGAATAAATAAAACATAAAAATAAATAAATAAACAAAAGATTTATCCAGGCGGAGAAATCTGCTTATCTGACTTGTGGAGCGTTTCCAGTATTTCCTGTGCTTGTTTTGGATTTCCAGTACTTGTAGTTTTTTCTCAGTATCGCAGTATCAGATTTTGATCTGCCGCCTGGTCCCTTTATCCCGTAATAGATGTGTGACTGGACACCGCCACTGGCCCTGGTAATGTCTACTGTCTCTTGGTGAACCAGGTGATTGGGAAAGTCATTCCAAAGACATGCAGGCTTGCAGGTTAATTGGCTTCTGTAAATTGCCCCTAGTGTGTGTGGGGAATCAAGAACCAGAGGACATAGGTTTAAGGTGAGGGGGGAAAGATTTAATAGTGGTAACTGAGTGGCGACATTATCACACAAAGGGCGATGGGTGTATGGAACGGGCTGCCGGATGAGATGGTTGAGGCGGGTACCATCACAATGTTAAGAAATTGTGCCAAATGCAGGAAGGTGGGATGGGACATGTTGGCCGGTGTGAGTAAGTTCAGCCGTAGAGCCTATTTCCACGCTGCCTGACTCTATGATTCTAGTTTATTCATGCCACATCTGGAGTAACAAGTAAAGGGCAAATAATCCAAGCTGTATTATTCTTCTCAGCACATTAGTCTAGTTTTAGTTTAGAGATACAGTCTGGAAACAGACCCTTTGGCCCACTGAGTCCTTGTCAACCACCGTTCACCCCTTCTTTGTTATCCCACTTTCACATCCCCACGTTAGATGGAATATCTACCAAAGCAAGAGAAAAAAAACAACCGTCCAGCAGAAAAAAGTATTCAGGTCAAAATAACATAAGTAGTTTATTTACTGTTAAAATTATAGAGAATTAAAAACCTACAGCAAGATTCAAAGTGTTCTGAACATCTACCCCAGTGCACAACGATAGAATGTCTTCTCTGTATTAACTTTAATTTATATGCTGTAACTGTAATTCTTTTTTTTTGTTGCACAATCTGCAGGCATTGCCACTTTCATTTCACTGCACATCGTGTATGTGTATGTGACAAATAAACTTGACTTGACTTGAATGGATTCACAATGAGTTAGTGTGTGTTTTACATGGTGTTTATTTTTCAAATCTGGCACGCAATATGTTTGAACCAACGGTTGATTTTTTTTCTAAGATGAGATCTTCTGATGTAAAGATCAACACAGTCACAGGGATCCAAAGTTCCAAAGCTCAAAAGTTTAGCAGCCGGAGTTCTGTTTCTGTCAAGAGGTTACTTTCTTGTTTTGACTGTATTTCAAATAAACAAGTGAGTTGAGAAGTTAACAGTGCTTACATTATGTGGAGTGAAGACATTATGCCTGGAAAATCCGTTTTCCGTTTTCCAGGAAAGATTAAAAACTTTGATTAGATTTTCTTGGTCATTCAGTATTCAAAGTTGTTTGTCAAGAAATGTCTAGTTTAGTTTAGTTTAGTTTAGAGATACAGCGAGGAAACAGGCCCTTCAGCCCACCGAGCCCGCACCGACCAGCGATCCCTGCACATTAACACTATCCTACACACCAGGGACAGTTTTTTTAAACATTTTTTTACATCAAGCCAATTAGCCTCCAAACCTGTACACCTTTGGAGAGCGGGGAGGAAACCGAAGATCTCAAAGAAAACCCACGCTGGTCACGGGGAGAACGTACAATGTCTGTACAGACAGCACCCGTAGTCAGGATCGAACCCGGGTCTCCGGTGCTGTAAGGCAGCAACTCTACCGCTGCACCACCTGAGTCTGTTTCCACTTTGTAGTGCAAACTATGTCACCCAGGTTAAAACTGTCAGGCGTGGAGCTGGTGATCTCAGGCACGTTAGGGTGGATCAGTATGGATGTGACCACCTTGAGATGGAGATTGCCCAAGCAGAATCTAAGGTGATGTTCTGCTAGGTTGTGGCTGGACTCACGTCAGCGGAGGGAGGAAGCCAAGGGCAGAATGTGTGGTATGCAAAGGGAGATAAAATGGTTAACAACTGGGAGATCCAGCAGGCCTTGGGCGATCGAGCGCACGTGTCCGCCGAAACTGCTAGTCTATGCTTGGTCTCGCCGAGGCAAAGGAGACCTCAGTGGTAGCACCACATGCATATGGTAGCCTATTATCTGGAATTATGACGTTGAATCCTTGTGGAATTCTCTACCTCGGAAGGCAGTTCTCTGAATGCATTCAAGAGAGAGCTGGATAGAGCTCTTAAGGATAGCGGAGTCAGGGGGTATGGGGAGAAGGCAGGAACGGGGTACTGATTGAGAATGATCAGCCATGATCGCATTGAATGGCGATGCTGGCTCGAAGGGCCGAATGGCCTACTCCTGCACCTATTGTCTATTGAAGGGTTATCACAAATCTAGGAGAGAAGCACCACCGACAATTAGAAATTGTACATGAATTCTCATAAATGTATAATTTGACCCGACTTTTATCTTTTCAGATTTCTTTTCCACTGCTTGATATTTGAACGGGAAAAAAAAGTGATTTGGAACTTTTCAATATCGCACGACTTTAAAAATAACTGGAAACAACAAGCAAACAAAATAGAAGAGTTTAATAATTGCAGTTTTCCAGCCTCTCCTTGGTCACAGCTGTACTGATGCAGTAACATTGATGGTGTAATTGCAGCTTCCTTATCTTCACAGCAGGCCAGTCCAATCATCTCTCTCTCAAATGCCTAATTATAAGACTAATTAATGAGGTTAACATGCTCAGGACACTGGCTTGAGTTACTTCTTATTTATCTGTGTGTTTACGTTTTGCAAGACCCCGGAGACTGCTTGCTGTTTCAACCCTCCAGCGTTGTTTCACAAAATGGTGACCTGAAAGACTCACAGCGCCAAGAAAATAAGTTTCACAACATTTCTTTCTGTACACAGATTTTCTAATTTAGTGGGTTTTCCTCAACTTGCAGGGCATTGGAGACTTGGACACAGAGTCATTCGACACGAGAACAGGATCTTCAGCCCAATTTGTCCATGCCGACCAATCCACCTAACACCGATGTCATCGCCATGCCTGGCTGACCCCTGCAACTCCGACCCTGTACGGTGGCGCAGCGGTAGAGTTGCTGCCTTACAGCGAATGCAGCGCCGGAGACTGAGGTTCGATCCCGACTACGGGCGCTTGTCTGTACAGAGTTTGTACGTTCTCCCCGTGACCTGCGTGGGTTTTCTCCGAGATCTTTGGTTTCCTCCCACACTCCAAAGACGTACAGGTACGTAGGTTAATTGGCTGGGCAAATGTAAAAATTGTCCATAGTGGGTGTAGGATAGTGTTAGTGTGTGGGGATCGCTGGGCGGCGCAGACCCGGTGGCTGAAGGGCCTGTTTCTGCGCTGTATCTCTAAATCTAAATCTAAAAAAAAATGTAGCACACTCAGGACAACGGGCCATGAAGACCAAGTTAAGACTCGGCATTTTTAAGAAATTTGAAACTTGAAGGATACAAGGTGGCTATAGAAGGGTGGCAACTCTTGTGTACTGCCCCAGTGTAATCTACTACAGTGCATTCAGAAAGTATTCAGACCACTTCACTGTTTCCACATTTTGTTACGTTACAGCCTTATTTTAAAATGGATTAAATTCTTTTTTTTTATCATCAATCTACCCACAATAGCCCATAATAAAAAGCCAAAAACAGGTGTTTAGAAATTTTAGCAAAGTAATTAAAAAGAAATAACTGAAATATCACATTTACATAAGTATTCAGACCCTTGGCTATGACACTCAAAATTGAGCTTATGTCGATCCTGTTTCCATTGATTATCCTAGAGATGTTTCTACAACTTGATTGGAGTCCACCAGTGGTAAATTAAATTGACTGGACATGATTTGGAAAGGCGCACACCCGTCTATACAAGATCCCACAGTTGACAGTGTATGTCAGAACAAAAACCAAGCTATGAAGATGAAGGAATTGTCCCTCGGCCTTTGAGGCAGGATTATGTCGAGACACAGATCTGGGGAAGGGTGTAAAACAATTTCTGCAGCATTGCAGGTCCCGAAGAGCACAGTGGCCTCTGTCATTCTTAAATAGAAGAAATTTGGAACCACCGTGACTCTTGCTGTTGTTGGTCTCTGAAAGGAAGCATGCAGGTACAGCAGGCAGTGAAGAAAGCCAATGGAATGTTGGCCTTCATAACAAGAGGAGTTGAGTATAAGAGCAAAGAGGTCCTTCTGCAGTTGTACAGGGCTCTAGTGTGACCGCACCTGGAGTACTGTGTGCAGTTTTGGTCTCCAAATTTGAGGAAGGATATTCTCGCTATTGAGGGCGTGCAGCATAGGTTCACTAGGTTAATTCCCGGAATGGCGGGACTGTCATATGTTGAAAGACTGGAGCGACTAGGCTTGTATACACTGGAATTTAGAAGGATGAGAGATCTTATCGAAACGTATAAGATTATTAAGGGGTTGGACACGTTAGAGGCAGGAAACATGTTCCCAATGTTGGGGGAGTCCAGAACAAGGGGCCACAGTTTAAGAATAAGGGGTAGGCCATTTAGAACTGAGATGAGGAAAAACATTTTTTAGTCAGAGAGTTGTGAATCTGTGGAATTTGCCTCAGAAGGCAGTGGAGGCCAATTCTCTGAATGCATTCAAGAGAGAGCTAGATAGAGCTCTTAAGGATATCAGAGTCAGGGGGTATGGGGAGAAGGCAGGAACGGGGTACTGATTGAGAATGATCGGCCATGATCACATTGAATGGCGGTGCTGGCTCGATGGGCCGAATGGCCTCCTCCTACACCTATTGTCTATTGTCTCGGCTACAAGGCCCGGGGTCAGGCTCTCATGGGGGGGAAGGGGTACTGGTTTATCCAGCACGTTCTGCTCTTTGCTTGACAGTTGCTCCGTAGCCACAACATCAAAACAGGCCGCCCTTAACTGGCCGACGCTTCACAGTTATTGCCACTTGACATGCTCTCCCTCACTTTGTCCACCTAGGCACAAACAGTACCGAAACTACCTTCACCACGTAAGTTTGGAAAAGCAGTATAAAGTATTCCAGCGCCTCATATTTCGCTTACAACCCAACGGTATGAATATTGATGCCTCTAACTTCAAGTGAGCATGGCATCCCCTCTCTCTCTCTCCGTCCCTCGCTCATCCTAGTCGTCATTGTCGTACTGGTTTCACTGCAATCCTGTTGAGTTTTAGTATCTGTATAATCTCATTATTGCCTATCCCACAGCCAACAATGAACCATTGTGGGCTCCACCTTTCTCTGATCACCATTGGTTTTGGCACACCTGTCCGATATCTGTTGTTTCCCTTGCCCCTGACTCTCAGTCTGAAGAAGGGTCTCAACCCAAAACATCACAAATTATTCCTTTTTTTCCCCGGAGATGCTTCCTGACCTGCTGAATTACTCCAGCTTTTTGTGTCTGCCTACAGTTTTCCTTTGCAGATTGTGGGCTCAGGCTCAGGGTTCACTGTTTTCTCCACAGACGCTCCCAAGGGACACCGGCCTGTGCAGGAATGTGTTGAATGGCGACGGCTCTCGACCCCGAAACGTCACCCATTCCTTCTCTCCAGAGATGCTGCCTGTCCCGCTGAGTTACTCCAGCATTTTGTGTCTATCTTCGGTTTCAACCTGCATCTGCAGTTCCTTCCTACACATTTATTTCCCTCGCCTTCATTATTGGATGTCTGGATATCTTCTGGAACGAGAATGTGCTCGATGCACAATAAAATGGAAAGCAGGCGCGAAGTACTGAGTTACAGCACAGGAGGGCTATTTGCATGTTCTCTCTGAGTTTGGAAACAAACTTCCACTAATCCCAGTAAATTCCATACTTCCTAACGTCAGAAAAGTGAATTGAATTGAATAGAATTAAAAGATATTTTAAAAGCACGCGTTGACAGGCTCCTGATTAATAAGGGTGTCAAGGGTTATGGGGTGAAGGCAGGAGAATGAGGTTGAGAGGGAAAGATCGATCAGCCATCACTGAATGGCGGAGTAGAATCGATGTGCCGAATTACCTCATTCTGCCCCTGTGCCTTATGAACTTATGAACTTATTTATATTTTCGCTGATCTTAGATAAGCCTTTTATCACCCATGTACTTTTTCAGTTTTAGTTTTAGAGATACAGCGCGGAAACAGGCCCTTCGGCTAACCGAGTCCGCAATGACAAGCGATCCCCGCGCACTAACTATCTACACACACTAGGGCCAATTTTCACTTCTACCAAGTAGCTAATTAACCTACAAACCTGTACGCCTTTGGAGTGCGGGAGGAAACCGAAGATCTCGGAGAAAACACATGCAGTCACGGGGAGGTATAAACTCCGTACAGACAGCACCCGTAGTCGAGATCGAACCCGGGTCTCCGGCGCTGCAAGCGCTGTAAGGCAATAACTCTACCGCTGCGCCACCATGCTGCCCACTGCGCCATCGTGCCACCCTCTTTAGCCTCTTCTATAGGCTTTCTACGGCTTTTGCATCTACAGTGACTAGAAATATAAAACATGTTGGTGTCATCAACAAGGGGTCTGGCTCAGAAAACAAGCAGGTTTTTTAATCTCCTTTACAAACGACATTAAAGAATTCTTAATCAGTTATGTATTCATATCATATCATATCATATATATACAGCCGGAAACAGGCCTTTTCGGCCCACCAAGTCCGTGCCGCCCAGCGATCCCCGTACATTAACACTATCCTACACCCACTAGGGACAATTTTTACATTTATCAAGCCAATTAACCTACATACCTGTACGTCTTTGGAGTGTGGGAGGAAACCGAAGATCTCGGAGAAAACCCACGCAGGTCACGGGGAGAACGTACAAACTCCTTACAGTGCAGCACCCGTAGTCAGGATCGAACCTGAGTCTCCGGCGCTGCATTCGCTGTAAAGCAGCAACTCTACCACTGCGCTACCATGCAAACATAAAACTGTAAGGTGAAATCATTAATTCAATGTCAAATCACACAGTTATCAACTTCTTTATTTCTATTAAATTCCAACAATAATTCACATTTGTAAGAAGAAAGCTAATCACTTCTCTGAAGTCTGAATCAGTCTGAAGAAGCGCCTCGACCCGAAACGTCAACCATTCCTTCTCTCCAGAGATGGCTGCCTGTCCCGCTCAATTACTCCAGCATTTTGTGTCTACCTTAAGTCAAGTCAATTTTATTTGTATAGCACATTTAAAAACAACCCACGTTGACCAAAGTGCTGTACATCTGATTAGGTACTAAGGAAAAAATGAAACATACAGTAGCACGCAAACATAACAGCACATACAAAACAGTTCACAGCGCCTCCTCAATGAGCCTCAAACGCTAGGGAGTAGAAATAGGTTTTGAGCCTGGACTTAAAGGAGTCGATGGAGGGGGCAGTTCTGATGGGGAGAGGGATGCTGTTCCACAGTCTAGGAGCTGCAACCGCAAAAGCGCGGTCACCCCTGAGCTTAAGCCTAGACCGCGGGATAGTGAGTAGCCCCAAGTCGGCAGACCTGAGGGACCTGGAGTTAGAGAGGTGGGTTAGAAGATTTTTGATGTAGGGGGGGGAATGTCCATTTAGGGCTTTATACGTGAATAGGAGGAGCTTGAAGTTGATTCTGTACCGTACAGGGAGCCAGTGGAGAGAGGCCAGAATCGGCGTGATGTGGTCCCTTTTACGGGTACCCGTCAGGAGTCTCGCTGCGGCGTTTTGGACCAGTTGCAGGCGGGACAGGGAAGATTGGCTGATCCCAGTGTATAGGGAGTTTCAGTAGTCTAGGCGGGAGGAAATGAAAGCGTGAATGATTTTTTCAGTGTCGTCGAATTGGAGGAAAGGTTTGATTTTAGCTATGGTACGAAGTTGGAAGAAGCTGGCTTTTACCACAGTGTTGACTTGCTTGTCAAATTTTAATGCAGAGTCAAATATCACGCCGAGGTTTTTGACATGCGGTTTGACTAGGCAGGATAGGCTTCCAAGACTGCCTGTTATCGATTTGATGGAGTCGGGGGGGCCGAATAGGATGACCTCAGACTTGCTCTTGTTTAATTGGAGGAAGTTCTGTGCCATCCAACATTTTATGTCCTCAAGGCAGTGTAAGAGGCTGTTTAAATTTGACTGGTTGTTGGGTTTCAGGGGGAGGTAAAGCTGAGTGTCATCGGCATACCAGTGGAAAGAAATGCCGTGCCTTTGAATGATTTGGCCAAGGGGGAGCATGTATAGAGAGAAGAGAATGGGGCCTAGGATGGAGCCTTGTGGAACTCCGCAGGAGAGGCTAGCTGGAGCAGAGGAATAACTGCCTATGTTGATGGCGAAACTCCTATCTTTGAGGTAGGAAACGAACCAGCTCAGGGCAGTGCCATCAATGCCAACCGCGTACCGGAGACGGTCAATAAGGATGGTGTGGTCCACTGTATCGAACGCTGCGCTGAGGTCGAGAAGGAGCAGGATTGCACAGTCGCCGGTGTCGATGGCGAGAAGCAGGTCGTTGTGTACCTTCAACAAGGCAGACTCTGTGCTGTGGTGGGCTCTGAAACCTGACTGGAAACTTTCCAGGATGGTGTTTTGGTGTAGGTACGGCACTAATTGGTTTAGAATTGCCTTTTCAAGGACTTTTGACAGGAATGGCAGTTTGGAAATGGGTCTGTAGTTGCTAGGCAAGGTGGGGTCTAGGTTAGGTTTTTTCAGTAGGGGCTGGACCACCGCGTGCTTGAAACTGGTTGGAACAGTGCCAGTGGCCAGAGAACTGTTGATAATAGAGAGGATGCTGGGAACGGCTATTGCAATGACATCCTTCAGAAGGGCAGTGGGGGCAGGATCAAGGGGGCAGGTTGCAGGTTTAGGTTGCAATGAGACCGCCCCCCCCCCATCCCTCATCCTTCTAAATCCCTCACAAGCTTTTGTGAGGCGCAACATTTTGTTCTTTTGTTGAAACGGGCCTCAACTGCCGAAGTAAATTGATGTAGAACGGTGACGTTAACTTTGGCAGACTATCACACAACTGTCCGCCTTCATAATCTTATTTATTGCATGCTGTGACCCGCAACTATCTTCAATGACTTGAAATTGCACCAAAAGCTGAAACAGGAAAACTAATTTGGTGCAAGTATGTATTAGATTAAGCCTCTGATTTAATACTAGAAGACTCGGACCATTAGTAGTCTTGTCTGTTCAAGATGACCTTTGCAAAATGGTTGAATGGACATCAAGAATCTATATCTTATATGTAAGTAGGTTAACAGGGGAATAAAAGTGGTTTTGTGGCTGAGGATAAACTCTTTATTCTTGGTATAACTGTTCTTAGATGACCATGTCAGATTCCAGCAAAGCAGGTCTTAAGGTTGAGCCAGGAAATAGAATTACATTTAAGGTGATATGATCTCGAAAATTACACGAGATTCTTGGGAAAACAATTTCAAATCTAATGGCCGGAAAATAACTTAATCTCCTGGCCGAGGTTGAATCATTCTAGTTATTGTGTTCAATTCTGTGTATGTTTATAGATATGGTGCGGATAAAGGCCCTTAGACCCACCGAGTTTATGCCGACAACCGATAACCGGTACACAAGCTCTAAGTTATCCCACATAACAACAGTGAAGCAATGACCAGAGGGGATTCAGCGGGATAGGCAGCGTCTCTGGAGAGAAGGAACGGGTGACGTTTCGGGCTGACTCAGGTCTGAAGAAGGGTCTCGAATGAAACGCCACCGATTCCTGTTCTCCGGAGATACTGCTGGTCCCGCTGAGTTACTCCAGCATTTTGTGTCTATCTTTGGTTCAAACCAGCATCTGCAGGCAGTTCCTTCCCATATATTTGGCCTGTTTCTGTTCGGCGTAAACTCGGTGGGTCTAAAGGCCTTTTTCCGCACTATATCTATAAACATACACAGAATTGAACACAATAACTAGAATGATTTAACAATCTCAGCAAGGAGATTAAAGTTATTTTCCGGCCATTGGATTTGAAATTGTTTTCCCAAGAATCTCGTGTAATTTTACAGTTCTCTGTAAAAGAAATAAAGGAGATCCGTATTATCGTGGCATCTGCAAGGGTGATTTGTAAGGCTGTAATACATCTTTGCTGAAGTTCGGCTGTTTGCTGGATGTTGTCAGCTGTTGGCTGGCAGAGGCATGGGATCTCTCAGGTTTGGTGAGTGCACTGGTTTGTTAAAGACACCGAATGCTGGGAATACTCTGAAATTCAGAGGGCATCTGTGGACAGAGACGATAGGCCTCTCCACCAAAGATAAAAGAGCAGAGCAAGATAGACCACTCGACCCTAAAAGCCGTAGTATGTCATGGCGCCATTTTAGTAGGCAGAAACTTGCAGAAACATTTTAAAAGAAAAATAACAAAAATCTGTGAAATGATAGATGAGATATATTCTGCATTTTTATGGTAATCATCACACATACTGTTCCCCCAAAACACTGATTACACTGCGAGAGGCAGAGCGAACGGCGGGTTTTGCTTACTAAAATGGCGGACGTTCCGCTCCTTTGCGTACTACACTTCAGTATAGGCGATTTTGACGGAGTGGTTCATCTTGCTCCTCTAGTATCTTTGCTCTCCACAGGTGTTTCCTGACCAGCCGAGTTTTTCCATCATTCTCCGCTGTATTTCTTATTTCCACCATTGGCAGTTGTTAGCCTTTTGTGGCACAGGCCCTTCGGCCCACCGAGTCCGCACCGACCAGCGATCCCCACACTCTAACACTACCCTACACACACTAGGGACAATTTACGTTGTTACCATGCCAATTAACCTACAAACCTGTACGCCTTTGGAGTGTGGGAGGAAACCGGAGCACCCGGAGAAAATATATGCAGGTCATGGGGACAAGGTACAAACTCCGTACTGACAGCACCCATGGTCAGGATCGAACCTGGGTCTCTGACACTGTAAGGCAGCAACTCTAATGCTCCACCACCATGCAGATATATTTTTATAAGCTTTGAGTTAGATTTGTTAATGTGTACTTTTGTTGTATTTATGTTTCTTAGTGCTCCTGTAAAGCACTGAGGGTCATTTCAAACAGGTTGTTGCTGGTTTTATTGAACTTTATCAATTTCCTTTTACAGAATTGCAGGCGGAAAGAAAGTTTGAAATAATGATATTTCTTTATATTAAAGTTAAAATAAGTCTCTTTTAAAAGGAGATTAAAATAATGGACTCGGCAATAAATATTATGACGTTGAAATGCTTCAAAATTAACTTTAGTCAGGCATGTACAAATAAGGAAAATCAATTCTGGGCAAAACAAAAATCACATGATTTGTTATAACTCTTTAAAAAATAATGCAATCTTTCCTTTCATCTCAAAAGATGCAAGCTCTCAGGCTAGACTCCAAGCAATTCAGTGAAACTTTTAAACCGTTCATGAGATTAATTCTAACTCAAAGCAAGCTGATAGCTTGCTGCTAGGGGAAAACAAAATAATAATGAGCGATATCTTCGAGACAAGTTGTAATGTTTGGAGGATTCGGTCCATAACCTGTTCCCAGTGAACCGAGACCATAAATTGTAGCTTGCATATTATGACATTTAGTCTGTGAACATTTGACATTACATTGTCCACAAATTACCCAAAATATTCCACAACCTGTAAAATATCGTGAGGAATCAGGAATACTTAATTTTCATCTTGCATGCTGATTGACATGAACAGAGGAAAATAGACCACCTGCATTTATTATCAAAAGAGCTGTCATCCTCAATAACAAAGGGGGAACTATTTTGTACTGATGGAAAAATAAAGACGTTTAATCCACTTGTTGTACTTTGAAATATCTTTAAACGGACTTTATCGGACTTGATCTTGCACTAAAGGTTGTGTCCTTTATCCTTTTTCTGTTTAATTAGTTAATTTATCAGTTTAATTTTACGCACTAGCTTTTTATGTATGTCTTTATCAAAGGCTTCTGAAAGTCCTAGTACACGATATCCATTGATGTTTGAAGAAGGATCCCGATTCGAAATGTCACCTGTTCATTTTCTCCAGAGATGTTTCCTGAATCATTGAATTACTCCAGCACTTAGTGTCCCTTCTTGCCTGATATCCATTGTTTTTTTTACTTATCTATTCTACCAGCTACATCCTTGCAAAAACATCAATAAAAGGCTTGTCAAACGTGGTTTCCCTTACAGAGATCCATGTTGACTTTATCTAATCCCATTGATATTTTCCAAGTGTCTTGTTATCTTATTCTTTATATTAACCTCCAACATTTTCCCCTCTGCTGCGTTGGTTCACTGTTTTCTATTTTGTTACTGACACCAAGTTCCTTTAGTTTATCATCTTCATGGAATTCTTGGTTCCTGAACATTCATGGGAAATTACGTGTGGCCCCTTCAGTGAAAACAGATTCAATGTATTTGCTTAATTGTTCTGTCAAGTCTCTGCTCCCGACCAAGAATTCTTCCATTTCTGTTAAGAGGAACTTCATTTGACTTCATTAAACTTTTTTTCTTTTTACGTACTTGTTCTCTTTATCAATTTCTTTGTACTACGATGCTGATATATATACATATCCTCAGGTATGTTTGACAATCTAATAGACTCCTCTTTGAATCTAATACTATCCTCAAATTATTTTGTTAGAAATATGGTTGGGTCTCTATTCCTTTGATCGTTTTACACCAGGTAAGAAGGTACGGCTGATTTACTTCCTGCATTCATCGCTTAAATATTAGCCATTTCCTGACCGTTGTCATGCCTTGCAATGAAACTCTCCAATTTAACATGGCTAACTTTGTCCATCCGCGTGGCACAGTTATTTCTTTTGTATCAAAAATAATTTATTTAATTACGATCACGGAACAAAACCAAACCGTGGTGAGACATTCACCACCATAGTGCAAAATCACTAACCGCATGGCACGGTGGCGCAGCGGTAGAGTTTCTGTTTTACAACGCCAGAGACCCGCGTTCAATCCTGACTATGGGTGCTGTCTGTGTGGAGTTTGTACGTTCTCCCTGTGACCACGTGGGTTTTCTCCAGGTGCTCCGGTTTCCTCGCACACTCCAAAGACACACTGGTTTGTAGGTTAATTGGCTTTAGTAAAATTGTAAATTGTCCCAAGTGTGCAGGATAGTGCAAGTGTACGGGGTAATCGCTGGTCGGCACGGACTCGGTGGGTATTTCTGCGTTATCTCTCTAACGTTTGTAAAGTATGGTTGATAGGGTGAGTTCACACATTCTATTACGCAGGGGAGGAGAAACAAGAACCAGAAGGCATAGGTTTAAGGTGAGAGGGGAAAGATTAAAACAAAACTAAAAATAAATCTTGCTCCTTGTATAAAATATTTATTAATTCCTATGTCCTTTCCTGATTCCTTCTTTCTCATTCATTGAGAATATTTGATAATCTTTCTCATTTCATACATCTATAAATATATATCCAGGACATTGAAATCCTAATTATACTTAATTGGATCTGATACAGGTATGAAGTAACTGCAGATGCTGGTTTACAAAATAAGACACAGGGTGCTGGAGTAATCCCTCAGATCAGGCAGCATCTCTGGAGAACATGCATAAGTGATGTTTCCGGTCATGAGGTCATAACGAAAAGGAGTAGAATTAGGCCATTCGGCCCATCAAGTCTATTCCGCCATTCAATCATGGCTGATCTATCTCTCCCTCCTAACCCCATTCTCCTGCCTCACCCCATGACCTCTGACACCCGTACTAATCAAGAATCTATCTATCTCTGCCTTAAAAATATCCGCTGACTTGGCCTCCACAGCCTAGTGTGGCAAAGAATTCCACAGATTCACCACCCTTTGACTAAATAAATTTCCCCTCATCACCTTCCTGAAAGAACGACCTTTGATTCTGAGGATCCTGCTTCAGTTTCAAGAAAGGTCCCTACCCGAAATGCCACCAGTCTAATCCTCCAGAGATGCTGCCTGACCTACTGAGTTACTCCAGCACTTTGTGTTCTATGCAAGGTTCCAGTACCTGCAGTCCCTCGTGTCTCTTAGATAAAGATTGTGAAGCTTAAACTTAGGTCTGTTTTGGCAACAGGCGGAGAATACTTCAAGGTTTCAAGGTCAGTTTATTGTCACGTGTACCAATTACGGTACAGTGATATGCGAATTCCCATACAGCCATACTACAAAAAAAGCAACAAGACACACAACGACATAAAAGTTAACATAAACATCCACCACAGCGGATTCCCCACATTCCTCACTGCGATGGAAGGCAATAAAGTCCAATCTTCTTCCCTCTTTATTCTCCCGCGGTCGGGGCAGTCGAACCATCCGCAGTCGCGGCGATCGAAGCCCCCACAGCCAGTGATCGAAGCCCCTGTGTCGGGGTGATCGAGCTCCTGCGTCGGGCCGGTCGAAGCTCCCGTGGCTTGGAGCTCCCGAGGTCGGTCTCTAACCAGAGACCGTGAGCTCCGCGATGTTAGTCTGCAGGTTCCCGCGGTTGGAGCCCCAAAGTCGATCCCCGACAGGGATCGCGGGATCCGTGATGTCACGTCCCGCGGTGGAACTCTCGAAGTCGGTCTCCAGCAAAGGCCACCAACTCCTCGATGTTAGTGGACTGAGATACGATACGGAAAAATAATCGCAACTCCGTCAAGGTAAGAGATTAGAAAAAGTTTCCCTCAACTCCCCCCCCC